>NW_008360302.1:1578725-1593193 GCF_000622305.1 Nannospalax galili
CAAATATGAGTAAATGCAATTTCAGCCACCTGATATTTGGCAAAGGGGCCAAGAATATTCACTGGAGGAAAGACAGCATGTTCAGTAAATGGTGCTGGCAAAACTGGATCTCCACCTGTGGAAGAATGAAACTAAACCCCTATCTTTCACCCTGCACAAAAGTCAATTCCAAATGGATCAAAGACCTCAATGTAAAGCCGGAAAAATCAATGTAACTACAGAATGAAAACTGATCAGGAAGAGGTATAAACGTACTGAAAATGAGATGAAAAGTTGAAAATTAATCAGATAAATGATGAAATTGGCTTAGACTAACAGTGGAGGGAATTGGAAAGATTGGAGGAAATATTGTGGACGCTTGTAGGATTGATGCTAGGCTGTCTGAGGAGTGAGGGTGAGGGTAAAATCAATGTAACTACAGAATGAAAACTGATCAGGAAGAGGTATAAACGTACTGAAAATGAGATGAAAAGTTGAAAATTAATCAGATAAATGATGAAATTGGCTTAGACTAACAGTGGAGGGAATTGGAAAGATTGGAGGAAATATTGTGGACGCTTGTAGGATTGATGCTAGGCTGTCTGAGGAGTGAGGGTGAGGGTAAGAGACACATTAAAGATGAAGCTTAGGTACATTAGAAACACCCTCATATCCCTGTTTATAATGCACTCAAATAAGATCCAAGTTATAGGCAATGGGTCCACAGAACTTGGGCCCACTTAACAGTCACCTATGGAAAGGGAAAGGCCCCAGAGGATTCTACCACATACTACTGACCTGTTGGCAGCTGACAGATTCTGGGAAAGGGGAGGCATGATATCCAATTGCATAACCTCTAGTAAACCCACCAGGCTGTGACGGTTAATTCCAAACTCAGGATTATACAGACAGCCTTGATTAAACTCTATGGGACATTAAAGCAAACCAAAATTAATAAATACAGGAAAGAGATTTATGGGGGGACAGGAAAGAGATTTATGGGAGGAGGGGGGAGTTTGTAGGGAAGAAAGGGAAATGGGAGAGAGGGAGAAGAGACCAAAATCTAGAGTGTACAGGTATGAACATATGGAAAAACAAAACTTACTAATAAAAAGTAAATTAAAAATTGTTTTAAGTAGCTAGGTGCCCAGCAGTTGGTAAAGAAGTTCCTCCAGGTTTAAGAGAAAATCTCAAATGGTTGTTATCATTAGCGCTTTGGGTATGAATAAAATCCTTTAGGATGGAGTCCAGTTAGAAGAGTGCCTGACTGAACTGTTTAATGGCCAGACGAAGACTATAATGACCAGATAAAAGAAGGGCAGGGAGACAGACATCACAAAAACCAGGGAACTATATAAAGAGAGACTGATCAACAAGGTGGACTGCTCCTTAGAGTTTGGTAAATGGACATCTGGAAAACCAAAGTCAATTTCATCCATACATTGGCACCTGACAGCAGAGAACTTTTTATCCTCAAGGCCAAGAGAAACTAGTTTGCCTCCCCATCAACTTTATATTTTATTATTTTTATTTTATGTGCATGAGTGTATTGCCTGTATGTATGTAAGTGCACCTGCGTTGTGCAGTGCCCACAGAAGACAGAAGAAGGTGTCAGATCCTTTAGAACTAGAGTTATGGATAGATGTTAGCCACCATGTGGCTGCTGGGATTCGAACCTGGGTCCTCTACAAGAACAGTCAGAGCTCTTAACTGCTGAGCCATCTCTCCAGTCTCTATCCCCATCAACTTTAAATGAATCATGTCCACGGTAATTGGTCTATGAGTGTGCACATAACTACTGAGAGCCAACGAGAGGCTCTGAGTTTTGTTTTGTTTGTTGGTTTGTTTTTAAACACAGTACCACTCTTGTCTTGAAACTTGAAGAGTAATATAGGCGGACGTGGATGCTGCCCTTTCATTGCTACCCATGTGAAGATCCAGACTAAAGACAATGCTTGAAAGGAAGAACAGAATAATGGTGAGATTCCAAGCATTTTTTGTCTTTTGAGTTCTAACTCCAAGTATGTCTGAAGCTTGATCTACCTCTGGATGAACCAATAAACTCTCTTTCTATATAAACCAACACTTCATCACCTACAATGGAAAGAATCCTAAATTCTGGGGGATCAGTTAAATGTAACCACTTATGTCTAAGATCTTTTTTTTTTTTTTTTGGTCTTTTTGAGACAGGGTCTCTGTAGCCCCAGCTGTCCTGGAGTCACAAGGCTGACCTTGAACTCACAGAGATCTGCCTGCCTCTGCCTCCCAATGTTTTATATAAGTCAATCAAAGTCTTAACTGAAATTTTCATCAAAATCATAAAAAATCCATGAAAACAGATACAAATATCTTGAGAACAGAAAGCTAAAATAGAAGAATTTGCAGATATGATGGTGGGTTAGAAGTCATCTGTGTGATTTGGATGAAAAAAATAGACTCTATTCCTTTTTAAAAATTTTTTATTATTTTTTATTTTATGTGTATGTATGTATCGCCTGCATGTAGGTAAGTGCACCCGTGTCATGCAGTACCTGCAGAGGACAGAAGAGGCTGTTGGATCCCCTGGAACTGGAGCTACAGACAGTTGGATTCAAACCCAGGTCTTCTGCAAGAACAGTCGGTGTTCTTAACTGCTGAGCCATCTCTCCAGCCTCCTAGACTCTATTCTTATGAAAGAAAGAGATGAAAGAAAATGAATGGCCTAAGTAGGATTTTTCTCTTCAAGTAAGTAGCTCAAAGCACTGAGTCAGGATGGTGATGGCTGCCATGGAGGTGTTCTCTCCTCTTGAACGTGGGCACCTGAAAACATCAAGCTGGAAAGAGGCCAGCTGAGTAATGGAGGTGTGGAGATGTGACCAGGGGCTGGCTACGCTGTGCATGCATAGGTGGCTAGAGCAGAACAGGTTGTGGAGACAAAAAGCAATGGTCCATGGTCATAGAGATGCAACCAGAGTCAGGACACACTCTGTGATGAATGACAGCTGGAGCAGAGCAGGCTGTGGAGATGGAGGCAGGGCAGAAGTGTGTTACAGAAGACTGAAGCTGTGATTCTCCACAGGTATCCTGGAGTTACAGCCTGAGAAGGTACCACCTTGCCCCTGCTCAATGACCTACAAGGGAATAGGGGCATAATCTGCTGAAGTGGGTGAAGTCTTCTGATGGGAACTTCTGAAGAAAGACAGTGACAAATGGGTGAGTGGCCTTCATATCCCCTTAAAGGTTCAGTCACAGGCACACCATTCTGAAAACATCAAATATGTAGCTGTAACTGGGGAGTAAAGGAGTCTCTGTTGTGGTTTGAATGCGAAATGTCCCCCATAGGCCCATATATTTGAACACTTCCTCTCCAGCTGGCAACACTATTTGGGAAGGTTGTGGGGCCTTCAGGAGGTAGAGACTTGCTGGAGGAGGCCCCAGTTCCTCTTTACTCTCTGCTTCCTAAGTGGATATAACGTGACCAGTCAGACTCCTACTCTTGCCACTGTGCCTTCCCTGTCTGCTACCATGTTATTGCCACCATGATAAATAAATCCTTTCTCCCTTAAGTTTTAAGTTAAGTTGCTTTGGTCAGTGTTTTATCACAGCAACAAGAAAGTAACTGAAAGGAAATTGGTACTGGGAAGTGGGGTCATTGTTGTGATAACATGACCTTAGGTTCTTAGGTCATGGGACTGTTTTGTGACTGAAATAAGGAAGTGTTTGATACTTTAGGCTAGGAAAGCTCTAGAATGCTGAAGCAGAAATTAATAGGCCATTCTGGTTGGAGCTTGGAAGAGTGCTGACAGAGGAACTCTGGACTTCACTGACAAGTTACCTTTCACCACTCATCAAAGAAGTTTCTTTTTTGTCACAGATGGAGACTGTTACAGAATTCTACAACTGGTCAAATACAGAGAATAAGTATCTGAGAGATGCTCAGCCCTATGTGACACGTTTGTAATGCAACCTCTATACCTAAGGATCACAGAACATAGTGGAACAGGGCACAGAAAGAATACTAATGCATCTCTCAACTCTCACCAGTGAAGCTTCCTCATGCTACAGAGGGTGATTGGCATAGAAGCCACAACTGGCCAAAGTATAGAGAATAAGAGGCTACAGAGTGTATGTCCTTGGACAGGACACCTATATTAAACCTCTGCCACCCAGATCTCAGAAACCATTGTGGAAGAGGGGTCAGAAAGACTGCAAAAGCCAGGGGTGGTAGATGACCACAAGGAAACAGAATTTTCCAGGCAACTGGGAACTTGCTCATATGAACTTACAGCAATGGTAACAGTATGCACAGGCTCATGCAAACTCAAACCAGACAAAAGCCCAGTATAGAACTGGGGAAAAGGGTAAGTAGCCCCAACCTTAGCTGAGGAACTATTGGCAGCTGATCATTGCTGGTGACGGAGAGTTGGTCTTCTTTAAGGGAGTGATGCTAGATAGGCTGAACAGGCTTCAATGTATGAACTCACACCAAGGAACATCTAGGGACACAAACTTGACTTGATAGACCTTAACATATATGACAATGAATGAAATCCAGTGGGAGGGAGCTAAGGGAGGGTGCAGAGAGGGGAAGGGGTCTAAATATAATTAAGATATATAAAATCCACAAAGTTCCATTACAATATATATTGTAAAAATTAAACTAAAAATTAAATTACAAAAAAAGAGAAAAATGGATGGTAGAGGCTTGGATCATGAGGTTTCAGATGCTATAAAGAACTGGGCTATGGGTCATTCATGTGATAGTTTGATCAAGAATATGGCTTCATTCTGCCTGTATCCAGAGAACTTAGGTGACGCTGAATTTAAAGATAATGGACTAATTTGTTTGGAGGAGCAAAAGTGTGTGAAACAGGTTAAAGTTTCAGACAAGGAAGTGTAAGCAGCAACTGCAGCTTTAATTGTTAATTGTTAGAGAATTACCTGGTGCTCCGCACAGAAAATTAGAAAGGGTGCCCCAGGGCAAGGTCCTACTGGCCAAAGGCTCCAAATTGTAAAATTGCAAAACCGTGAAAGGAGAAAGCCTGAACTGAGAATTTACCTGAGGGGATTCCCTGCCACTGGAAAGCAACTGCCTGGGAGAATGTTCCTCTAGAGTCCACACACAGAAGCTGATGCAACTGTGGTCCAAGGGGAATAGAATCCATCCCAAGCTGGCCAGCAGAATTTGGCAGTGTTGTCCACAGGGTACTACTTTTGGAGGACTGAAAGATACAAGACAGAGCAACTGAGGCTAGGCAACATGTGGCAGGACTGGAGGCCATTCAGGGAGTTCCTGTGAGTCCACTGAGCAAAATTGCAAAGATGAAGCCTAGGCTGCAAATGGAAACTCCAAGATGATAGGCTTGCCAGGACCATGGGATGCCAACCAAGGAGAGCTGAGCTCATGGAGTCTCAAGGGAAAGGTGTGTGCTACAGGCAGCAGAGTCGAAGGATTGAAATCAACCTACTAAGCAAATAGAAGCCAGAAACAAGCTGGTATACCTAAGCTCATATCTGATAACATAGACTTCAAATAAAAAGAAGAGATAGAGAAGGCCACTACATATTAATAAAGAGAATAATTCATCAAGATGACATAAAATTGTAAATATGTATGCCCAAAATTTTTCAGCTCCCAATTTCATAAAACAAACACTATTAGAAGAATTAAAAATCTGATAGATACTGAAAATAATAATAGTAGAGGACTTCAATACCCTACTCTCTTCTTTACCCTACTTCTCTTCAGTATCCTACTCTCTTCTTTAAAGATAATGGACTAAAGATCGGTCTTTCAAACTAAAAATCAACAAAGAAATTTCAGATTTAAACAACAACATAAATCAACTGGGTTTGCCATTATATCCACAGAATACTGCATCTAAGGGGGAAGTGCATACTACTATTGTTTTGGTAAATAAGCATGTGGTCAGACTGCCTTCTAAATGTTCATGTTTATATCCATGGATTAGTACTGCTCTGAACCTTCTTCAGAGAAACTTCTAATTGCAGTACAGTGGACAGCAGCTAATGCAGAGACTTATAACTGATCAGAGTACCAAGAATAAGTGATCAAGTATTCATTCCTATATGGGACATCTTCATCACCTCCTCCAAGGCTTAGGGAACATCACAAAAGAGTAGACTGAAGGAACTCTAAAAGCCAGAGAATGAGACGTAAACCTCAAAAAGACATTTTCTGGGCATGACATGGCCACTGAATTCATGAGCTCATTTCAGCTGTGGTTATATGGACAAGATCTGCACAAGCTTGAGCTTGTTGACATTTTGTTATGAATAAGGAAGGGGCTCATGAGGCCCCACCAACTCCGGATGAACTGTTGGCAGTTACTGGTTGCTAGGGAAGGAGGTATCATTTTCTTCAGTGGTGGACCCCATGTTCCAGTAAATAATCTCCCATCCACGCTCACAGAAGCAACCCTAATTAAACTTGGGGGTTACACACACACACACACACACACACACACACACACACAGAGGGGGAAAAAAGAAAATAGGAGGGGAATTTGTGGGGAAGAAGGGTTTCAATGGAAAAAGGAGGGGAATGAGAGAGGGTAAAGGGGGTGAAATGACTAATATTCATAACATAAATGTATGAAGCTATAAAATAAATCTTTAAAACCTTCTAAAAATACTTGCAAACCAAATTCAAGAACACTGGAGAGGGTTGGGACTGGGTTGTGGGAATTTTAGGCATTGTTCTGATAAAGCCTGGTTTGAATTCCAAATACTCTTTTCTAGCTCATTCTTGGAGGGTAGATTTAACAAGGATGAGGAGTTGAAGGAGGTCCAACACTAGGGTGTTTAAAAGAAAAAGAAAAACAGACAAGAGTTAATGATGGCCTGTGCCAAGGAAGTGATACCAGGAATTGGTATAAGGGCATAGATCCAAGAGAGATCCACCATAAGACTTGGTGACTGCCATTGGTGTTGAGGTGGTTCTAGGATGATCCCCAGGTTTCTGACCCGGAGGAATGTTGTAAAACTAAACTATGTGCCAGTGTCACTTGATTTTCATGTGTTATGTATGGTATGTATAGAGAGTTTGGAAGAGGTCATGAAGGTAAACTCTTCATGATGGGATTAGTGCTTCCACAGATGGAGTTACCAGAAAGTTTGCTTCCTGACCCCATCTCTCACCTTGTAAGTGCAGAAGGAGAAGACAGTCATCTACAAGCCAGAAAGAAAACCATAAGCGGGGAATAGGATTGGCCAGTGCTTCCAGGACTGCAAGAAATAAGTTTTTCAGCTGGGGCTGTTGCTCAGTGGTTAGAGTACCTGCCTCACACAAGCAAGGCTCTGGTATGATTCCTGCAGTGGAGGCGGGGGGATCCTATTGTTGAAGCCGCTCACTCTATAATATTTTGTTATGGAAGCAAGAGCTGTCTACTACAGGGAGCTAGGTGGGGGAGTAATGACATTAACCAAGAGGCTCTTTGGGGAGAAAAAGGTCTTCAATTCAATGTTGAACATCAAAACTCTGATAGCAAGTTGTACAAATCACCTCAGATGACTTAATAGGAACAAAGTGGGAATACTTAAGGGCAGAGACTTGAAGACTGGCTTCTAATCTCTCAGGGCTGCTTTCTGGCCTTTGCACACTCTTTTCCCTCTTCACCACTACATTTCCCCTTGTCCTCTGCTTGTAGTTTCAAGCTATCACAGAGAAGACTGGCTCCCTTCACAATTCCAGTGAGTTTCCCTGAAGGCAACAATTGGATAGGTTCATTCAACAGCTATACTAATCAAAAGTCTAAAATTGGGCTTCAGCACCACACAATGTCTTCAGCACTGCAGAGCATGATTCTCTCTCTTATGCTTTTATTTATTTGTTTGGGCTTTCGGTAACATGCATTGAGACTACTTAGTGCACTGAGCTCAAAGAAAACTGAAGCCTTCTTTTTTCAGGACACAATCAAAATAAGGTCAAGAACAGTCACCATTTGATAAATCTACATAAGGTTCTTTTTCTACATTTGGACCTCAACCCCCTGAGCCTCTTCCTTCTCATCCTAGGGGACCCTACAGATTCCCAAATGGGTATGACCTCTGCAATAACTGAGAAACACATCTTTTGTTCCAACTGGAACTCATTTTCTCTAGGTCCTCCAAGTGGTATAGGATGTGTCTGCTAGCAGTTATGGTATCCAAGAGGAAGGGGCTATCCTTCCCATGGCCATTTTGAAAACTTCAGGAAAGAAACCCCACAAGAAGCAAAATTTTTGATGCCACATACACACACTTGCAACGTGCTCCATTACTAATTAAAAGAAACCCTACTCCTGACCTATTCTTTAGAGAACTCTCAACATTCAGTTACTTGCTTTTCATTACAAGTTTTCATCAATGGCTCTAGCACAGTTTATTGGAACTCACTGAACCTGAAAACACTTAAAACGTCTAGAGTTAGGCCCAAAGACCACCTAGCAACCTCCATCCTTGCCTGTCTTGAGCCTCCTGAACTCTACCATGACCTTACACAGAGCTCCTGTATGTCCTGCTCCCCTCCAGTCTGTCATATCCCTTCGGAGTGCTCACTCTAGAAGGTTTCTTAGATTCCCTTACAGTTCAGGAACCTTGGGCTAGGAATGGGGATACAGTGAATGTGGGCCCTCAAAGGGATCCATTGCAGACAGTTTAGGCCTATGCTTCTGAGACTCCCTCTGTGTAACGATGAAATGGACAATTGTTTGGAACACAGAGACATCTTCCTATTTCCCTAAAAGAAGTGGATAGATTGCCCAGAATTGACAAAAGTTCATTTGATCCAAATCCCCATCTGGAGTCCTAAGTGAACTATGGAATCTACCTAACAATACCAGCATGGTTCCTATGGAGAGGTGAGTTCTGAATTCCAGTCAAGCACATACCTTCGCCACTGCCACCAGCAGGAACAGCCAGGCTTTTGCCTTCCTTCCACAGCCTGCCAACCCAATGGTAGGGACCCACCCAAATCCTGAGTGCTGTACTATTTAAGAAGGAATGTGGGGAGTAGGAAGGTGTGGGTCTGGAAGGCAAAGCAGGGCTGTGGAGAACCAGGCCAGGGGTGGAAGAGCCTAGCTGCCTCTGGGCTTTAAACTCCTCCAGAGATGGGCTGATCTTCAGCCCCAAAGCCAGGCCTTGCTGTCACAATCTACACAAGCCTTGCTACTGTATACAACAATGGAGTTGGGGCTCTGATGGAAGCGGACTAAGAAAAATTTGTCAAATGTGGTTTCTATGAATGGTCAAGTAGGAGTTAAAAACTTTTAAAATCTCAAACTACATCAGTATTGTGACCAGCACTGATGTTAATGAGGCCAAATCCAATCAATATCTTAGAGTTGTGAAATATGCAGCTCGCAAATATATTTTGTGTTTGTCATTCCTGTTAGATACATTTTGCAGACTTGAAAGAACACTTTGACCCTGCCAGTGTCTAATTTCTCTTATTTGCACTTTAATTAAATTTTGTTTGCGTGGAGACTGGATAAGTTTACTTATAATTTTTTTTAAATAAATGTACAGAAGAATGGGAGCCTCTTATTTTCCTGAATCTATTCAGAAAAATAAAGAAAAAGGTATTTTCCTAGATGATAGAATAGAAGATGAGAAAGTTCCCTGAGTTTTTTTAAACATGTTTATTGTGTGCGTGTGTGTGTGCGTGTGTGTGTGTACACATGCATGCATGTGTGGGTATGTACATGCACAGCACTGTGTGGAAGTCAGAGGACAACTTGTGGGAGTCCGTTTTCTCCTTCTGCCATGTGGGTTCCAGTGATCAAACCCAGGTCATAAGGTCTCACAGCAGGCACTTTCACTCACTGGGCCACTTCACCTCACCAGCCTCTCATAGATGTACATCACAGAGATCCATCTACCTCCGACTCCTGAGTACTAGGATTAAAGGCATGTGCCACCATACCTGACTAACCTCCTATATTTTTAATAAGTCTTATTTTGAGACTCAATGAGTAATTTTTAAGTAATTATTAATGCCAAAGTGTTTCTTTTTAGTGAAAGCAGAAATGGACTTAAATCAGGATGGTGGTTTTCTTTTTATCTAAATCTCCTGTCTTATTCTATGTAAGATATTATGATGGCATATTATTTTCTCACAACTTAAGTCTGAAGTTTAAAAAAAAGGATTTAGAAATTTTATCAGATTTGGGAAAGGAATTAAGGGACTAACAAGTTCCAGAAGCTAGTAGTTTGAGTAATAAATTATCAGATTGAACAGATCCATGTAAATCATCTAGGTATGATCAATGTTATTTTCTGAGACTATGTCCTAAACACTATAATTAACACAAATCACATGAGAATACAAACACAAACATACACAGTAGGTCCCATCACTCATGGAGTCTGTGGATGGATGGATGGATGGATGGATGGATGGATGGATGGATATAGAAAAATTTGGAAACTCTGACATACAACCAACTATCAAACCAAGTGTTTTTGCTGCCCTCAAATGAGGGACAGAACAAACCCAAGATGAGCTCCAGGAAATATTTACATTTTAAATAGACTGAAAATTAACAGAGTCCAAGTAGTCACTCTTGTCCTTTGATAAGAGAATGTGAAGATATTGATCTGACCAAGTTAGGTGTTTTGGAACAATTGGGGAGAGATGAACAGTGAGGAGAGACTATTTTGAGTAGAGGACTCTGTCAATAGCATAGAACTTGGTAGAAGAAAAACTCCTCAATTATGAGGTCACTAAATCTTCTAAGGAAGGAGGGTAACAAGAGCATAGTATGGAGAGACATTTAGGAGAAAGACAAAGGGAAATTCAACAGAAACACAGATGCGATGAACAGCTCATTAGACCTAAGAAAGAGGCTATTCACTGCCCTCTTAAATTTTTGATCTCGGTACATTTTTCTGGAGCCATTTCTTCTACTTTTCATTTATATTTCATCATTTAATTCTGTTTTATTTTGGTTTTGTTTTATTTGTTCATTTGTGCTTTTGTTGTGGTAATGGTTGTTTCATTGTGAAAATGTACATACTTATTTTGGAAAGGAAAAACATACAGGAAAAAATATAAAAGGATTAAAGGCACCCATATTCTCACCACTCAGAGATGACTGTAGATGGTTTTGTGTATATTTTTCCAATCCTGATATGTGTAGTTAGGAATGGGTCTGGTGGAGAACAAAGGATTGATCCACACACACATACCCACTGCCTTCAAGCATGCTTCACCACTCCCTTATTATCCTCAGCCCTTAGATTCAGGCAGATCCCATATATTTCCTCTCTGCAGGTACTGGAACTGTTTACTGTGCAAACATTAACAAGTCCAGGTCTAAGTTGAAGCCAATGCTTCCACCTTCCCTGAGCCCAGGCCTATGTGCATTTCATAGACCTGAAGTGCAGACGCTAAGGTCTGGTCATTCATTTTCCTTATTCCACCTCTCTCTCCCCATGAGAAAATCCACACAGCATCACCCAAGGCTAACAGTAATACCTCTCCTCCTCTTCTCTCTCTCTCTCCTCTCTCTCTCCCCTCCATTATGGACACTATCAGACAACCTCCCATCTTTAGACACCTTCAGTGAATGCCATCAGGGTCCATGCCAAAAAGCACTCTCTACTTCTATAAACTCACTCCAAATTATTCTTTCTGAAACAATAATCTCTTCTGCAGTCTTCTGCTAATGCTAATGGAAATCACTGAACTTCTTTTTCTTTAGAGTGAATATTGTGAAACTATAACATTTTTGTTGAGAATATGAATATGCTTATTTTCAATTATGGCTTTGGCCCAAAGTTCAAGATAATAGAAAAAGTTTTACTTCACATCTTAATAAATACATATATGTAACTGAGTCCCTCTCACATCATCTTACCCCATACTTATTTTGCATTAGCAGTCTACATTGAGCATTTCCAGTGCAAAAAGTCTACTCCAAAATCATGGATTTTATTGGTGAATCATTTTTCATTATATGACTGTCCCGTATCATTAAATTAATTATGTAATTAAATATTTACAATTTGACTAATATAAATATACATCTTTGTACGTAAATCTCTGTGCGTATATACCCAAAGGTTTTGTGTACAGAGAGATTCACATATGAAGATGTTTGATTATATCCTTAGGATAATTCCTAGAAGTGGAATTTTTCATCAAAGGCTATAAACATTTAGAAGATTTCTGATACATACAGCAGAGAAGTCTCTCAAGAAAAGTGAAATAACCCACCCATACATTATTCACAAACATTATTGTCTTATTTTTTTAAAGCCTTTGTAATATGACTGCTGAATCTCCTATTTTCCTATTTGGAATTATATTTGTTATTGAAGCACACTTATATTTTAACAACTGTACTTCTTTTTCTACAAATGGCCTGTTCATGGCCTCTGTCACTCCTCTCTTAGAATGTTATTTTCTTACTAATTTATAGATTCTTCCCATTCAGTAAGGATAATTACCCTTTTGTCATACTGTATTTCTTACAAATGTTTCCCAATCTCTTTTGATTAATTTTGTTGACCATATTTTGGATTTCAGAAACTTTACATTTATTCTGTCAAATCTGTCGGTGTTTTCATTACATAACCTAGTTTAAATGGAAAGGGATTTACTGAAAGATAGTTGTTAGCTCACAGAAATTTTAAAAGACCTCTGGCAACTCCATGGGCCTTAGAGAATAAAACTAATCCTAATGCCACCAAGCCTCTAAGTTTTCCTACTTCTCTACTAATCTCTCATGGTCTGTATTTGATTTCATATACTTATACAAAAGCTTTTTCCTCATTGATAACATTTTAGTTCCTATATCAAGAGGTCATGGAGATTTATCTTTGGGTAGTAACATTGTAAGGAAACACCCTGATTGGTTCAGCTTTATAACGTGATTACCTCCAGAGAACAATGATCAGTGCCAAGAAAACAAAGTACTCTGATTCATTGGATAAAAGGCATGTCACAAAACTGAGGGCAGCTACCTGGAGGAAGAAGCTGGGGCACTGGGAAAACAAAGCAAAACCAAAACAAACCAACACCATGCCTTACAAGTTTTCTTTAGTATTTTCTTCCACTAGTTTGATGATTCTTCCTGTATCCTGGAGTTGACATATTTCCTTCTAGGTTTCAATTTTCACATGTGTCTCTGTTCTCCAAATCCTCTCATTTCTCTGTCCAGTATTTACGTCTTCATTCCTATTGGCTTGACTCTAGCACGGCTGTCTCAACCCTATTTCCTCATGAGTAGTCCAGGATTCCCTTCACCCCAATGCACATGTGATTTTTCTTCAGTCCATTCTGCACACCATCACAAAATTAATATTCTCCAAACTCTACACCTATCACCTTAGTGATGTTATTCCCCCTTGTGTAAGACATCAGTGTGGCTACCCTGCCCATCCACCATAAAGAGGAAATAAATACTGAACACCAGAGTTCCCTTAGCTGAGTCTTAATGAACTCTTCCTTCATGCAGCCTTCACGGCTCTATTTGGAAGGTATAATCTCCTTTGCATAGAAAAGAAACTGGGGTCCAGAGAAATTAAAGCACTAGGAATTAAATTGTTCCTATGTAGTAGAGCTGAAGCCTGACCCATCGTCTTCTGCCTGCATCCTTACACAAGAAACAAGGCAATCTACAGCAGACAAGCATCAGAGCATCTGAATGTCTTGGTCTTTTCCAGTTTCTTGGCTTTGCTTTTTCTCAGTGCCATCTCTCCATGTCTCCGTTTAATAAAACTTATCAACTCACCTCCAATTCTTCCTTCCACTAACCCCAAGTCTGTGAGATTCTCTTTTGGCTTTGTATTTTTGTGTACATCATACCCAAAAGGTAACTTTCCCCTTTCCACATCCACTCAGTAGTCATCAAAGTCATGGGCTTAGCTGCCATAATATCACAGTGTCTGTGTTCATACAATCCTCATCTCAATAATAAACCCAAAGCACAAGGGTACTGATGCTGGAAGTTTTATTATAATACATTGTAATAACTATCCTATTTAATTATTAGTCATTATTAATATTTAATGTCCCTAATTTGTAAACTAAACTTCATAGTTATGTTGAGAAAAATATATTCTATCAGGTTTCAGGCATCTACTGAATATCTTTCAATGTATCCCCATGAATAAGTGAGGCTACTGTTATTTAGACCTTACCTCTCCTAAATTCCCTAAATCTTCCTTAATTTCATTTCTTCCATAAAATCTTTGTATCTCACAAAAATATTTCTTCTCAAAATACCTAAAGCACGTTTCTCTACTGGTGTCCTAGTTTACTTTCTGTTGCAGTGATTAAATACCATGACCAAAACCAACTTGGGGAGTGTCTTAGTTTGTTCTTCATTGCTGTGACAAAACACTCTGACCAATACCAACTTGGGGAGGAAAGGGTTTATTCAGCTTACATCTCCCAGGTCACAGTTCATCAGGGAGCCCAAGGGAGGAACTCAGGGCAGGAACCTGGAAGCAGGAGCTGGAGCACAGGCCATGGAGGAATGCTACTTACTGGCTTGCTCCCT
>NW_008360302.1:1594588-1601678 GCF_000622305.1 Nannospalax galili
TACCAACTTGGGGAGGAAAGGGTTTATTTGTCTTACATCTCCCAGGTCGCAGTTCATCAGGGAGCCCAAGGTAAGAACTCAGGGCAGGAACCTGGAAGCAGGAGCTGGAGCACAGGCCATGGAGGAACGCTGCTTACTGGCTTGCTCCCTTGGCTCCTGCTCAGCCTGCTTTCTTATGCAACACAGGCCCACTTGCCCAGGGGTGGCACCACCCACAGTGGGCTGGGCCCTCCCACATCACTCATCAAGAAGATGCCCCTCAGACATGGCCACAGGCCAGTCTAATAGAGGCAATTCCCCGATTGAGGCTCCCTCAACCCAGGTGTGTCAAGTTGACACTAAAGCTATCCAGCACAGGGAGGAAAGGGTTTATTTCATCTTACAGTTTGCAGTCCATCATCAAAGGAAGCCAGGGTAGGAGCTCAAGGCAGGAACCTGGAGGCAGGAACTGAAGCAGAGACCAGGTAGAATGCTGCTTAAAGGTTTGCTTCCCCTGCTTTGCTTACTACCTTTCTTGTGTAGTCCAGGCCTACTTGCCCTTGGGATGGGCCTGCCCACAGTGGTCTGGGCCCTCTCACATCAGATAGCAATTTAAAAATTTCCTCATAGATATGGCCACAGGCCAGCCTGATCTCTAAAATTCTTCCATTAGGACTCTCTGTTCCCAGGTGACTCTAGTTTGTATCAAGCTGACAAAAATTAACTAACACAGATGGCAATTTGATTATTCGATTTTATTTTCTATATCTTCCTATGTTCTACATTTTTACCACTTTGCTGACTAGATTGAGTCACTTGTGGTCTAGCCCATGCCTTACATTTCTTCACATTCCCCACGTTTAGTTTAGAGGCTTAGAGATGGTTTGCCCAATGCTCACTGATCCATGTCTTTCTCCTCTAAAGTGCTGGACTGAGTCATAATTATTCATAAAGTCCCCCACCCCTGACAAAATCTTAAGACCTTCAAATCTTTACTTTCCAGTGGGGATCAGTGATTTTCATGAGTTAAGATAACAGCCATCATAAAAGTCTAAGATTAAAGATAACATTGGAATATTTTTCACTATGCGTGTTCAGTTTGCCTTGTAATTAGCATGCTAATAAACACAGAGTGGGAATTTACTACTAAATTCCACTATATGGGAGGTTTGGGCAACATGCTTTAAAAATAGGTCATATCATCTAAAGAGACAGCAAATCAATTTTAGAGGGCATTATTAAACTTTTGATCCATTACTATTCACTTTGTGGGTAGACTTTACAGTATTATACAATAAATAGAAATTACTGGAAAACAAAATGGCTCTGGAAACTGAGAAAAAAGCATCTAAACAGTGGTTTAGATGGGGGTGGGGTTGGAGCATCTGTTTCAACTGATGTTGCTTTGAAAATTGCATGAACCATTGGAGGTGATAAATGTTTACAATTCGCATCCACATTGTTACTAACACAATAGCCTGTTAAATCCCTTGCCAGGAATGTGAACAGACTGCAGGCCATCCACATTATTTATCAAGAGGGAAAAATACATTATTCACAGATTTTAATTGCTCCTATGGCACCAATAGCCTGAAAATGAACCATAAGAATGTGGCCGTGGGGAAGTTTCACTGTGCAATGACTTTACTGCAAACCTGACCAGAGGGACCAATGTCTCTATCACAGGTTTCCAAGGACCTGAATAAAATAAGTCAATAGTTGCAACCCAGATTCTACTGGACAGTTGACATATTTTTAAACTCATTTTATCCCTGTGAACTTACTATGCATGATCCAAAACAAATAAGCCAGAGCCTGAACTGGCTATGGAAATGGTATTTTATGCTCATTCTTAAGAGAAGTTTTAAGCCAGGTCAAGGATCAAATATTTTACAAAACCCTAGGAGAAGAAATGTTTTCATATTCTTCTTTCCTAGAGAAATTAAACCTCTAAAAATGCAAAATGATCCTTAAATTTGCTTCTAAGAAGTAAATTACTATAAATATAATTTTTAAAAGTATTTTATTTTTATTTATGCGTATGTACATGTCTGTGTGTGTCTACATATGTGTGCAGGGTTGCCTATAGAGTCCAAAAGAGTGTGTCAGACCCCCTGGAGTTGGATGGCATTTCAGGCTGTTGTGAGTCCCCCAATGTGGATGCTAGGGGCTGAATTCCAGTTCCTCTGCAAGAATAAAATGGTTGAGCCATTTTTACAGGCCCCAAATATAGTTAACTTTTATGAAAAAAACTATGGAAACATGAATGTTAAGGGAAAAAATTAAAGCTATTAGGATTTCTTTTTCAGTGTCACACACACTCCCTCAAGGGCCAGTAGCCTGAGGTAGGCATTTTGGAAGAGAGATTTACAACTAGGTACTCTCACGGGTCATAGGAACCAACCAAAGGCAGCTAAGAAAATTGGGCTGGTCTTTTTACCCTTGAACTAAGACCAGAGGGTTGAAAAGAAGACGGTTGAGTGTCGAGATGATTACAAAATAGCAAATCAGAGAAGGTATCTTTGAGTGCAATTTACAAACTGAGGGCACCAATTAGCACAGAACTCCTGAAATCCTAGAAACATCTCAGATTTTTGCAGGCTAACAATCTTGGAGTCACACAACACTGTCTTCAAAACTGTGTTCTATTACCCATAGCTTTGCCGCAGGGTTTCTGTGTACAACAGGACCTTTCTCAGTCCAGCTGTGCTTGACTCAGAGTCCTAAGGTACAGGATACTCAACAGTCACTGAAGGTCAATCTGAGACAGTAACTGAGCTCCTTGTCTCCAGCCAATGAAGATCGAAGGTGCAGACTTCTGTGTGGAAGCAAAGAAGCAAACTTTACTGTGAAGATTTACAGAAAAGTGAGAAATTGAGGAAAAGAGGAGAGAAACTCCCCCAAATGGGAATGTTCCCAAGAGATGAAAAAGCCTTTAAACTCCTTTATCTAGGGATTTTTAATAGGGCCGTGACAGAAACTGGACAAAGGCTGAGGTTATCTCTGCTGAGATGAGTTCATTCTCTGGGCTATCATGGGCCAAACCAATGGAGGGTGCACACTCTCTGTGCCCGTCTCCCGGACTCTGCCAGGGAGATGATCATGCACAGTTCATGCACTGCCCACCCAGTTAAGGTGGTCAAAGCCCCTGTCTGTCTGTCTATGAGTTGTTCTTTGTTGTTAGCTATTGGCTGTTTGCTAGCTGTTCATCTTTAGCTGGTATGGCTACCTCTGACCTTACAGGTGTCTCAAGTGCTGTTAAAAACACTAAGTTCTCTGTTCTCACAGCTACCAAGAAGTATGTGTTTGTTCTTGGTTAATTCCTGCCTCCAGGAAGGTCTGGGATCTCTTTCCTGAAATAGGTGGGAGGCTCATTGTTAGAGGCCACCTTTACGTACAATTAACTCTGTCACAATTAGCTACATTAGAAGCAAGAATACATGAAAGGACAATAGTATCTCACATAGATGTTCCTTGGTGCCTTCAGGAGGACGGGAGGCAGTTGCGCCACTGTCACAGCCCCAAAGGCCTGTCCCTCCTCTTATCTGGTCAGTCTGGTTATCTCATACCCAATTACAAGCTCTCTTTATTCATCTTCACAGGGCTAGATTCTGTTGTCTTAACCTTTGATCTTCCTTTTAACCCCAGCTTCTGTTCTGACTGCAACTTAAGTACCTTGCCGTTTTCACCATGGGCTGTTTTCACTTTCTCTCTGCAGAGCAATAGCTCTACATCAGCTTCTTTGCTTTTATTCTGCCTCCTGCAGGAAGTGCTCAACACTTTTGTAATGTCACAGCTCTGCTTAGAGCTCAAGGGTGGCTTTTCGTGTCACACAGAGTAAAGCCAAAGTCCTCCAAACAGCCTACAGCATTGCCCTTACTAGAGCACTCATTCCCCAGTCAATCCACTTGGCTAAATAACTTAACGTCCAAACCTGCTCAGCCATCACCTTCTCTAGCTACCCCAGCCTCACATAGCCTACCAAAAGCCACTGCAGTTAGAACCCTCCTTCCTCTATCACACCCTTGTTTTTCAGTTGGTTGGGTTTTTTTTAATATAGTATTATTACCTTCTAACATACTACACCCTTTTTAAATTTATTGTTTAATGTCTGCATCTTCCTTGTGGAATGTGAAAGTTCCATAGGATAAAGGATCCCTTTTTTTATTCCCTAATATATCCTAGATACTTAGGACAGCCACTGAGACAGAGTAGAGATTGAAAACTTATCTGTTGGATAAATGTGAATGAGTCTATATTTTATATGGGAAGAAAATGAAGCACAGATCAGGTGATTGATTCATCAAGCTAAAAAGCAGCAAATTCCCTTTGGTCAATTTTCTCCAGGACCTCAGAAAAACACATTCTGTGGGTTATTCTAGCAAACTGATATATTGGTAGAGATGCTGAGTTGAATTGGCAAACCTCAGAAGTTAGGAAAATGTGCTGGGTATGGTGGTGCATTCCTGTGATCCCAGGAGGTAGAGGCAATAGGATCCCAGTGTTCAAGGTCATCCTCAGCTACATAGTGACTTCAAGGCTAGTCCAGGATACATGAGACTCTGTCTCAAACAAAGAGAAACTAACATTTCATAATGATTAAATACTAAAAACATAGGCAGCTAATTAGAACTAGAGCAGAAAGTGGAGAATAAAGAATCCCAAGTCAGCTGATAGCATGAAAAAGGAGGGCAAAAACTGAAGAGGAATACAATAACTTTGGTATTGATGAATCGAATTTCGTTAGTAGTAATAGAATACTTTTAAACAGTTTTAAATGTGTCAAATCATGTTTATGATTTATCAGATTTCCTTTTTAATCATATAAAGACATTTTCCTTAGTTCTCCACCAACTATTTCTTATAACCAAGAGTAACTTCAACGTTTTCTCCTTCCTTTCTTCCTACAACTTTCACTTAAGTGACTTTAGCTTTGCTGCTAATTTTTGTTCTTTTATACATTTTGTTGCATTTGCCATAACATTTCTATTTCACCAAGCTTAACTTCTTTACACAATTTTTTTCTACCTTTCCTAACATTTTGTAGTTATATACTGCTTTACTTGACAATATTTTTGTATTATAGTAACCAATCTTTTGCACTGAGACTTTTAAATCATTTCCCTTCAAATTTGGGAATCAATTGTACTAACTTTTCCTCTTTTATTTCAAAACCTGAATTTTTCAAATTGAGACTGTCCTCCCCTTTAGATTATCAATTAACTTTCTATTTATATTAGATAATCTCATCTAAATAAAATTACCTTTTTCCAATCTGCATGTCTACTTTTTCTTGCACATTTTTGAAACTCTCAGTACTGATTCAAGTAAGAATGCAAGCATTCCTGCCAATGACCTAATTTTGGGGAGAGAATGTGGTCTTTCACTATTTGCTACAGTGTTAGCCATAGGTCTGTGTATGTGTATGTGTGTACAAGTGTGTGCCTGAGTATGCAAGTGCACATGTATGTGTGTATACATGAACACCTACCAGTTCATGTACAAGTGGAGTGAGTCTACAGGACAGCCTCTGCTGTTGTTCCTCAGGCACTGTACTTTTTGTTGAAACAGAGTCTCCCACTAGGCTGGAACTTACCAAGTAGGCTAGATTGGCTGACCAGTGAGCCCCAAGGACCCACTTACCTCCTTAGCACATGTGTACCACCAAACCCAGCTTTTTTTTTTTTAACCTGGCTTCCAGGTATCAAACTCGGGTCTTTATGATTACAAGGTAAGCACATTACCAACTCCCCAGCCCTCTAGAATCCTTTTGTAGATGATCCTTATGAAGTTGAGGAAGTTCCCTTCTATTTCAAGTCTTCTGAAAGATTTTATCATGAATGAATTTTATTACATGGTTTTTCCACATCAATTGATAGAACATGACTTCTTCCTTGGACTGCTGATGTGTGAGATTATATTTGGCACTTTTTTTCATTTGTTGTGTGTGCTTCTGGGCACACACGTTGCAGTCCATGTATACAGGTTAGATGACAGCTTGTGGGAGTTGGTCTTCTCCCTCTACTATGTGTGTCCCAGCAATCAAACTCAAGTCATTAGACTTAGTGGCAAGTGACTGTACCGGCTGAGCTATTTCCCCAGGTTCTACATTGATCTTTGAGATTTAATTCACTCAAAATGGACAATTTAAATGTATAATTCTGAGGTTCTTAATGTATTCACAAGGTTCTGAACCATCACTACCAATTCTAGAACACATTGCCCCTCCCCCAAATTTATACCTATTAGCACTTACTCCCTTTCTTCCTGGCCTTTGGTGTGTTCTAACCTACTTTCTATCTATCTAATCTGGATATTTGATTAAAGAAAAAAAGAGAGAGACTCACAATGGGAGACCTTTTATAACATTTCAAAATGTTCTCAAGGTTTATCTGTGTTACATCTGTTGAAGTATTTCTTTTCTATGTTTAAATAATATGTTAATATATGAATATGCTACATTTTGTTTACCCATTAATCAGTTCATGGGCACTTGATTTACTTTTACTTTTTATTACTATGAACACATACTGAAGGAACACTCCTGTACAAGTTTTTGTCTTTTAATGGGCTGGTGTGTGTGGTTAGTAGAGATTAACCCCAGGACCCTGCACATGCCAGGTGCGCATTCTACCACTTCCCCACTCTCATCCCTTATTCTTGAGACTCTTGTTAAGGTGCCTGTCATTGGCCTCAAACATGTGATTCTCTCACCTCAACCTTCCAAGTAGTTGGGAGCATAGGCATCCACTCCCACACTTGGCACCATTGATGGACTTTTAACTGTTAGACCAGCCTTAAGTATATGAAATGAATCCTCTTGATTGTGACATGATACATTTTACACACTGATAGATTTGTTTTGGTAATATTTTGTTGAAATTTCTATGTTTTCATGAAAGATTTTGATTTTTAATTTTGTTTGTATTGTCTTTGTCTAGTTTTAGTAGAGGTACCAGATTCATAAAACAGAAAGTATTTTCTTTTCTGAAGGAGACTATATAAAAATGGCATTCTTGGCCGGGCGTGGTGGCGCACACCTTTAGTCCCAGCACTTGGGAGGCAGAGGCAAGAGGATCTCTGTGAGTTCGAGGCCAGCCTGGTCTCCATA
>NW_008360302.1:1602342-1608119 GCF_000622305.1 Nannospalax galili
ATTCTCCAGTGAAACTTAAAGGTTTCTTTTGTGGGAGCTTTTCAATTATGAGTTCAATTTCATCATTAAAGGACTATATAAATTATATATTTCATCTTGCTTGAATTTTGAGTTTGTGGTTTTCAAGGAAAAGGTCTATGCCTTCCAGACTGTGGAATTTAAGAACCAAAGTTAACTGTAGTATTATCCTTTTAACCTTATACTGCCTGTAGGATCTATACTGACTGTCCTGTTTCATTGTTAATATTGAAAATTTATGTCTTCCTGCTGTTGGTCTGGATAGACTTGTCAATTTTATTGATTTTTTTCTAAGAAATACATCGATTTTTTTCTCTGCTGTTTTTACTGTTTTGAATTTATTTCTACACTTTATTACACCCATCTATCTGTTCATATGGGTCTATTTTGATAGTCTTTTTCTAGTTTTGGGGGAAATCTCTTTTATTTCTAGTATAGGATTTAGTGCCACAAACACCTATCTAAGCTCTGCTGTAGCTATATGCAGTTTTCTTAGTTCATTTTCTATGGATGTGATAAAAATGCCCTGACATAAGCAACATAAGGAAGAAAGGATTCATTGGGCTCACAATTTCAAATGACAGTCCACCATCATGGGGATGTGGAGGAGTGAGGAACTTGAAGCAGACTGTCACATCCAGTCATGAGCAGAGAATATGTGCTAGCCAGTGCTCAGCTCACTTTCTCCTTTTTTGTAGTCTAGGACCCAAATCTGACAAATGGCACTACCCATTTTTAGGCTTAGTCTTTCAGACTAATTAACATAAGACAATCCCTCACAGACTTGCCCACAGCCCAATCTAATATAGACAGTTCCTGTCTTGATTAGCTTAAGGGGGTAAGGGTTTATTTGGCTAACAAGCACAGTCCATCATCAAGGGAAGTCAAGGCAGGAGCTCAGGGCAGGAACCTGGAGCACAGGCCATGGAGGGGTGCTGCTTACTAGCTTGATCCCCTGGCTGCTTTCTTATACAATACAGGGGCACCATCCCAGAGGTGGCACCACCCACAGTGGGCTGGGCCCTCCAACATGACCGGGCTGGGCCCCACAGACATGGCCACTGGCCAGTCCAATGGTGAAAAGTCCTCAATTAAAGTTCCCTCTAACCAGGTATATCAAGTTGATCACTAAAGTTATTCAGCACAAGTTCAAAATTAAACTAACCATCACAGTTCTATTTTTATTTTTATACAAATCAACATTTTTGTTTCCCATGAGACATCTCAATGACCCACAGATTGCTTATAAGTGTGGCATAATTTCCATGTAGTAAAGATTTTCTTCATCTCTTTCCATTATTAAGTTCTAGCCTAATTTTATTGTGGGCAGGGCTTAGACTCCATATAATTTCAATTATTTTTGTTTGTTGAGCTTTGTTTTACAACTCAGATATGGTTCATGTATAAGAATGTCACATGGACACTTGGAGTTATAGTCTGCTCTTGTTGAGTGAAGCAGTATGTAAATATTAAATCTTTTTGGTTGATAGTGTTAACATTTGTTAATGTTATTCATTTGTCTAATAAGAATTCTATTAATTACTGAGACATATACACCGCTCTCTGCATATACATCACTCTCCACATATATGCATAACTCTCCACTACTATTAACATCCCACACCACAGTGGTACATCTGTTGCAATCCTTATTGTAAGGATTAGCCATGGCTTCTGAAACTATTTCTCACCAAATCCTTAAATTCATGAAGCCCCGGGTGGCCTCAGACTTACTATGCAGCCAAGGATGACTTTGAACTCCTCATCCTCCTGTCTCCACCCTGTGAACACTGGTGTGCCATCGTACCCAGTCTATGAAGAAGCTGGTGATCAGAACCGAACCTAGGGCCTTGTGCATGTTGGTAAGCACCTATCAACTGAGCTACATTCCCAACCCCTAGTGTGTACTTTTTATCCTCATGGAGCTTGACCTTCTCATTCATGAGCTATTAACTATTCCTGAAAGTATTCTTCCTCACCTTCACTGAGACCACAGTCTTCTGGTTTTCTTCCTGTTGGTACAGCATGCCTCCAGCTACTTTGCAGGCTTTGTGTTCTTATCACTTACATTTGGGTAACCATTCAGTGTCTCCCCCATGCTTGCTTTCTGCTTTTCCATACTCTCCACATAAAAGATACTCTCCGCTCCCAGATCTACATTCCCATTCCTGTTCTCCCCATTGAGTACCAGATCTGTGCATCCTGTTATTTTATGAATACATCCACTTTGCAATTCAAGTTCAACTTCAATCTAAGTTCAGCATATCAAACTGAAATCAGTTAAAATTTGCCTTTCAAGCTGGGATAATGCCACATGCCTTTGATCGCAGCACTTAGGAGGCAGAGGCAGATAGATCTCTGTGAACTCGAGGTCAACTTGGTCTACACAGTGAGTTTCAGGCCAGCTAGGGCTACATGGTGAGACCCTGTCTTAGAAAATAAATAAAAGTGGATCCTAATGTAGACATGGACTTTGGGAGGTAACATAGGATAAGCCAGCCCTTGAAAATGTAAGTCTTTAGGCACCAACTGGGTATCTCACAACTTAATTATATTCTGATACTTCCATGTTAGGACTCAGGCTGGCAAGAGTGCCCTCTCCCTTTAAATACCAGTTGCAAGTTCTTGGAACTGGATACTACTAATCTCTACCCTAAAAGAAAAGTAAATTGTGTGTTTAGTTTAGGATTCCAGGTGAGGAGGGTCTCAGAAGAACCTTTCACCATGCACTTATAGTGTCCTCATGACACACCTTCAAACTTGTTCCTGTTACTGGTTTTCCTAGAAGGACAAACATCTTGAGTTTTGTTTGGCTTGTCAATGATTCAACCTTAAGATTAAAATTGGATAGATTTCAAAGGCTGGGGTCAACAATCAACAGGCAAAAGGCCAATTCTATAATTTCTAAGGTCCTTAAAACAACTATCTAGATATATTAAACTGCATCATAATCACCAGCGTAGGAATAACAGGGAAATCCTACCCAGGTACAAAATTAATGTGTTATATGGCTGGGGAAGGATAGAGAGGACTGGCTTGTTTGATGGATTTAAATGAAACAGCCCAGTCATATTTATAGCAAAAGAAAGTCTAAAAGTTGCTTAATAAGCAAGATTTAGTACAATAAATTTAGACCTAAATGGGTAGGTTGGTAAGCTTCAATATCTCCTGCCTTGTTCATAAATCACAATATTGATCACATATAAATTAATGCATGAATATATATTTGTGTATGGGGACATATGAAATCTCATTTATTATGTGAAAGTGAAACTGAAAGCAATTTTTATATTATGAATGCCTAACATAAACTACAGCATCTTCTAAAATTTTTAAGGGAATTTTATCTTTGTATATCTAATGTGTAAGAATCTGTTTTCACCTCTCTCAGTGGGGGGATCAGCACTCCTATAACTTTTGCTTTGGGGCTTGGGAAAGAGAATTTAAGATTAAGGATTGAGCATTAAATGACAACTCATGAAAAGAGAGGCCTCAGAGCTTCCATCTTAGCTCTACTGTGTATTTCCTTCCCATGACCAACATAACCTGAGAGTGGCCACTGTATGTTTTACTTTTCTGTTTCCCTTGATGGATTTGCTGTTGTTAAAGTCCTACCTGAATAAACTGAAGTATCAGGCAATAAGCATAGAATATATTTGATAAGAGAATGTCTAGCTAGTCGCTAACTATTCATTGGGACATTTTAAAAGACCCAGTCCCTTTAAGACATCGTGAGGCAACTCCGTTGTAGTAAACAAGTAAAGAGTATGCCTAATTGGAAAATATCACCATTCATTAAATTACTAGCAAGTCAGATTCTGTAAACTCAAACACTAGAACCCTAGTGGAGATTGAGAACCTTTCAAAAAACATAGCTAGGCCCCAAGCACAGGTGTACTAGATCCAAATATTCAGACTATATCTCTCTCTGTGTTGCCTTGGTGGTTGCTCTTTGTTGTTGTTTTGTTTGCTTTTTAAAACGTGATCTCCAGGTATAGCCCAGATTGGCTGGATTGTGAGGCAGTCTCTAAGCTAGGATTTTATAAGCCTGTTGTATGGTTTAATGCCTTTCTATACAGCCAGGGTTGAGAATCCATGCTCCAGAGCTACAAACAAGCACAGCCACGAGCTAGGGTTTGTAATCTTGGAGTAACAGGGAAGGTTCAGTATTCGCTAAGACTCTCCAGCTCTTTGACTGAAGGGGACTGGGTTCGCGGAGGGTTTGTGCATATGGTTCAGCGTTCTCTTGTACTATTGTCCTTATAGCAACTCAAGACTGCTAAAGTTGACTCATAAAAATCGTTTGAGCATCAAGATGTAACAAATGAATCCAATACAGAAAGGGGCTCAAGTTACACTTCAAAAATCAAGAGTTGTATAGTTTTTTAGAAGTTAAAGGCATCTGAAAGGTGGCTGGTGTGAAGCAAATTGAACTGGTATATGCTGTAGTGAAATGTGTACAATGCTCGCAAAGACTATAAAATAGTGTATATTGCTTACATGTTGAAATGACAATATTGGGATAAACTGTGTATTAAAGCTATGTCTTTCCACTTTAATAGGGGTACTCGAAACTTGAGGATTAAACTGTTGCTTGAATTCTCTCTCTTAGGACCACTCTAGAAGTTAAGGCTAACCTGGAGAGAATTAGTTGATACTAAAGGAAAGAGTAGGGCCTGGGTACTGCTACAGGAAGAGCAGCTAGGAGGAGAAAACACCTAATTATTTCCTTTAAAAAGCCCCAGAGAACTGAAGTCCACCCCTCCTAGGCTGGGGATGTAACCAACCAGCGCCTCAAGGGAAGCGCGGCCAGCTAGGCGTGGGCGGGCCGAGCCCGGAGGGAGGAGCGTTCCCAGGTAGTTGCTGGGAAGGCCCCAGAGCCACGCGGCTCAGGAAACCACCCCCGCGAGAGGATAGGCCGGCACTCACTGGCCCCTCCTCCGATGACTCTCCGGCGGCCCTCAGCCTGCTAGGGGCAATCGCTTCCGCACCGTGTCCTCCCACCGCCGCTAGGCTGCTCAGTACCTTTCCTACCACCGCCTGGGAGGGCTATAGAGACCTAAGCGGAGTGGGGAAAGGATCCACGTGTGTGCTTAACCCACACGCGCTTGCGCGTAAAGCCCGCCCAGCACGCTTTCGTTCCCTACTCGTGTCTTCTCCAGACTCTTTCCCCAGACCACCCGCGTACGTCACAAAGACTGACATGTAAATCGAACAATCACAGCCGCTCCCCTAGAGGGCACGCCAAGAGGAGGGCGGGACAAGAGGTAGCGGAAGGAGCGTGCTTCCAGGACTGGCTCGTTCTCGTCATCCAATCAAAGCCGTCTGGGGAGCAGCGGGGCGGGGCCCTGGAAGAGGGAGGGGGCGGGGCCTAGGGAGAGGAGCGAGAAAGCTGCGGGAGGAGAGGGCGGGCTCCCAGAGATTAAAAGCAGCCAATCAGTGCGCGCCGGCTTCATTCGGAAAGCAGCGTGGGGCGTCGCCGCCGCCGCGCGCGCCGGGGGCTGGTTAAGGCCATGAAACAAAAGAAACCCTGAGAAGGGAGCCGCTGCCACCTCCAGCAGCCCGCCCCGCCGCCGTCCCCACCCACCCACCTAGTTACCTACCTCGGCCTCCTTCCCCAGCCCCTCCACCCCGCCCTCTGCACGCTCCGGGCGGCCCTGGCGCTCCTCAGCCCGGGTCGCGGGCCCCCGCCGCCTCCTCGGAGGAAAGGTGTTTGTGCGCTGAGCAGGGTCCGGGCCCTGTCCGCCATGGGGCCCGCC
>NW_008360302.1:1608449-1620920 GCF_000622305.1 Nannospalax galili
GGGCGGCGGCGGCGGCGGCGGCGCAGTGCCAGGCCCGGCGGGCGGCAGGGCTGGCTCCCGAGGAGCGGGCTCCACCCGGCCGGTCCGCGGCCTCCGAAGCGGCCGAACTGGAGCTGGAGGAGGACGAGGAGGAGGCGGAGGAAGCGGAGCTGGACGGAGACCTGCTGGAGGAGGAGGAGCTGGAGGAGGCAGGGGAGGAGGACCGGCCGTCGCTGCTGCTGCTGTCGCCGCCCGCGGCCCCCGCCTCCCAGACCCAGCCGATCCCGGGCGGGCCCCTGGGATCGGTGCTGCTGCCCGCCGCCGGCTTCGATGCCCGGGAGGCGGCGACCGCGGCGGCGGGAGTGCTGTACGGAGGGGACGATGCCCAGGGCATGATGGCGGCGATGCTGTCCCACGCCTACGGCCCCAGCGGCGGTGGGGCACCCGCGGCCGCCCTGAACGGGGAGCAGGCGGCCCTGCTGCGGAGGAAGAGTGTCAACACCACCGAGTGTGTCCCGGTGCCCAGCTCCGAGCATGTCGCCGAGATAGTCGGACGCCAGGGTGAGTGCACCGAGCCCGAGGTGCATCTGGGCACAGCCCTGGGCGTGGGAGGGAGACGAAAGAGACGAGCGCCAGGCGGAAGAGCGAGTCCTCCAAGTCCACCGAATAGAAGGGGTCTGGGAGGGGCCGAGGGGCGACGAGCGGGAGATGGGTCACCTTGCAAAAGCCCACGCTGTTCCGCTCCTTCGGCTGTGATAGACAGTGTTAAGTTTCTCGGGCCACCCAGTCTGCACTTCACTCGGTGTATTCTTGGAGCACCGGGCTGGCGTGGCACTAGAAACCTCCGTCGGGTGGTAAAAGGTCGGGTCTAAGGAGTTGAGGGTTCGGAATCGTATCCCGAAGCTTCGAGACTGCAAGTTTTTGTCGCTGAGTGTCCTGTAAAAGCCATCAGTTTCCCTTAGAACAGCTTGTGCAGATGAGAAATGCCCGCATGTGCAAAGAGCTTATTGGAGAGGGCAGAGATGTTCGAGAGGTGGGCTCGCCGCCTCCGCTATTCGGAAACCTGGCTTTAGAAGAACGCCCAAACTAGTCCTGGATTCTCAGTGGGTACATTTTTCTTCTCAAAAAGGCAGATAGGCTGTCTTTTAGAACACTTTAGTGTGTATGATAAAGGACAGACTGAACATTAAAGGGTAATGAAGGAACTTTATGCAGTTTTCAGTAGATTCTCCCCACTTGCCAGCACACCAGTTCTGCAGACAGACTCCTCCCACATTGTTCAGACAAAGGACCTATGTCTCAGATTCCAGGAGTAGATTTGTGAAGGTGGGGGAAGGGGATGCCCAGAGTAGCTCTGTATCCGACATTTTTAGGGAAGGTTCTGTGTGCTTCATTGTAGCTTTTCCCTTTTACAAAAGAGGGCGACCCTTCCTGCCTCATTACTGTGTTGTTTAGCCTGGTCGGTACACGCCTCTGTGCCCTAGGTTGAGAGCATTGTTGGGGTCAAATAGAAATGATGGCGCTGCAGCTCAAATGATCTCATTTTCCCAAGTGGTCTAAAGTACACATAAATAAGAAATCTGTTGAAACGCTAGCTTCGGATATAAGAGTAGTCATAAGAATGACCTATCTAAAATCTGGACACAGAAAATAGCTTCTTTCAGAGTGCTTAACTAATTTCACATGCTTTATTTGTCTTTTTTTGGGGGGGGGGGGGCTGCTTAGGAACCCGTGAAACAATATTTCCTTTATAGGCATAGAATGAGTTGGCTATTTAAGAACATTGAGACATTGCTGTGTATCAGGCTTGATTTTGCCAGGTATTGAGTTTATGGTAATTAAGTCGAGAATTTCAGGTTGATTCAGATAAACTTTTTGCTATTTATTGGAAACTGACAATTTAATACAGTGGCACTAAACTGATGGTAGTAACTACAGTGTGGCAAACAAGTCACACACATGTGAACATGACCCTTGGAGATTGGGATGTTGCAAATGGAGATCGGAGTTCTGAACAATGTGAGGAAGAAGTGGAGTGGATCACCTAAGTTTAATTAATTATTAGGATCTGATAAAGGGGAGTGATCAGTGGCCTTTGTTGAAGCTGGAATTTAGAGACTTAAATGGCATACTGGGAAGACACTTGGCAGCACAACTTCAGTGTGCTTGTGCTAGTGTAGGATAGCAAGGAAAAGAGCACTTATCTGCTAGTTTTACAACGGGACAAGATAATATATCTTGGTGGATTTAGTTTAACACAAACTTTGGTCCTTCATTATATTCTTAAAAGCACCATGTAATGGTTTTTGATTGTGTAAACTAGTCTTTATACAAATTTAATTAGAAGTTTTTTGTACTCTCTATTACATGATAATAAATGACATTGCCTTAGTTTTTCTTCTTAGGGCTGTACTTACTGGTTAATAAGGAAACATGAATCTATGTCTTGGAACATGGAGACAAATTGCTGACTGTTGCTTTTGCACTTAATATTTTCCCAGAGTTGAAGTTACTGCTTGTTAGGAGTATGTCGTCTTTCTCTATCTTAAGAGCAGAAAGTCTTGCCCTTTTCCTGTTTTGAAGCATTCAACTAGTGGATTATTGACCCCTTTGCCATCCCCACACCCCAGCAGCAGGTAATAAAACCTGTATTTGCTCACTGCCATGGAGAACTAAGTGACTTATAATGTTCACATATTTCACAGTGTGAAAATTTCCCCTTGGGTAAGTACCTGTCCTAAGTGAGTTAAACAGGGCAGATCATTTTCTTTTTTGCTTTGGAGGAGCTAAATTTTCATCCTTAAGAATTAGCCATTACTGCCATTTTATTCATTATCTGAAGTCATAATTTTCTTTTTGACATCTTTTAATTGGTTTTGGAAATAATTATGTCACAGATGGAGACACTTATGACTTCAGCTCTGAAGCAAAGAGCAGGACAAATGGAATTCTGAGTCACACACTCACTAGCAGCTAGCTCTTGTGGTTATTTCTTGTTCCAGGGTCTTTCAAAAGCAAGCATTATTTTTTTATTTTTGTTTTTGTTTGTAAGACAGAATTTCACCACTGTAGCTCAGCCTGTTCTGCCTCCCTGGCATGCTGGGCTCACAAGTTTGCACCACTGTACCTAGCCCTAGACCACTTATGACAGTGATGGAAACTGGCAGAGTGTTTGACCTCCTGTTTTACTCCCAGTAGCATATGGTCTTTGTACATATTAAATGAGTCCTGTTTTGATACTGTTTATCTTACTGTTTTTTTTACTGCTGCATTAACGTGAAACTAACAATATTGTAAAATAAAGTCAGGAACCCTATATTAACAACAAAAATTTAAAATATAGACATCAAAAATAAGTCTGGAGCTGGGCAGATGACTCAGTGGATAAAGTACTTATTGCATAAGCATGAAGATCTGAGTTCAAATCCTTAGTACCCACATAAAAAGCCAAATGTGATGCCATACAGCTGTATTCCCAGCCCTGTGAGGCAGACGGGAGAATCCTGGAGGCATGCTGGGCATGTCAGTCAGGGAGCTCAAGAATCAGTAAGAGACCCTACCTGAAAAAATAAGGTGGAGCATCATGGAAGAAGACAGCCTACCTCCAGCTTCCACATGTACAGGCATGCTTATGTGCATGAATGCTAAAAAACTCACAGATTTTAAGACCTGCTTTTATAAATACAGAAATAGCTATTTAAGTGTAGAGCCCATAAGGAACATTAATTGTGGTTGACACATTAGACCTAAGACAAGTTTTGATACAATATGCACAGTTAATATCCAGTAAGACTAAAAAGTGAATTACAGTAGAACTCTTTAAATACTGTGACTTGAATTGTTGAAACATACAACTCAAAGTTTGTATTGTTAATATAAGTGTGTGTTTTTACTTTTTTTTTTTTTCCTCTTTTATTTTTTTTTTTTGAGACAGGGTCTCCCTGTAGCCCTAACTGTCCTGGAACTCATAAGGTAGACCAGGCTGACCTCAAACTCACAGAGATCTGCCTGCCTCTGCCTCCCAAGTGCTGGGATTAAAGGTGTGTGCCACCACGCCCGTCTGTTTTTAGCTATTTCTGACAGTGACTTTGATAGTGTATGCACTTTACCTCATAGGTCCAGAAAGTCCTTCCTTTTTATCTATGTGCCAGTAGATTTTCTTATATTCTAACTACCACTGAGCCAGACCATTGGGATATTTTTCTTACTCTTTAAACTACCTAGTGGCCATTGATCTTCAGTGGTAGTGTATCTATTATTGGGGTTTGTTGTTGTTGTTGTTTTTAAGCAGTACTTCCTATTGTTCCGAGTTGCCTTCAGTGTATACCTGTGGCAAATTTTCTCAGTTGCTTAAGCAGTCATAAGATTTATGTGTGTTTTATCAGGAGAGACAAAACTTGGTCTGCTGCACATAAGTTTCCTATTCAAAAATAAAGTATTTCATTAGAAAAAAACAGTTAAAGAAAAACACTAAAAGTGTGGTACCTTTTTCTTGTATTTTTTTCATGAGGAGAGGGTTGCTGACCTCTTTGCCAAGTATTGCTGGGTATTTTACCAGTGCCATGTAAATTTACTAGGTGGTTACAGCCATTTTGCAGATGAAGAAATTAAAGTTCCAAAAGATAACTTGTGCACATACTGGAACCTGAATTTAGACCAGTTTGACAATAAAAATAAAGTTCTTTCCATTCATTTCCATTGTTGTCTATTCGATATGCTCTGCTCTTGAAGATTATTTTTAATTCTGCCTTAATCATCTGAGTTAGGATATTTGTATCTCCAGTATACATAATTTAAAATACTGCTATTTAAAGTTAGTTTACTTAATAAAACTTTGAGGTCGTAACTATATAGAAGGCACAATTGTCATTTTGTACAGTTCTAATTTATCTAACGAAAAATTTATTGTTTCTAATTCAGAAAGTTCGTTTGTGCATATAGTTACCTTTTAAAAATTGCTATGGGGTGGAGAGATGGCTCAGTGGTTAAGAACACTGTCTGCTCTTGCAGAGGACCCGGGTTTGAGTCCCAGCATCCACATGGCAGCTACAAACTGTCCTTAACTCCAGTTACAGGGGAATCTGAAGCCCTCTTCTGACCTCCACAGCATTGCACGACACTGGTGCACTCAGATACATTCAGGCAATACACTCATACACATAAAAATAATAAAAATTTTTAAGAATTGATTGCTATAAAGTGGGGCATTGTGGCACACGCCTTTAATCCCAGTGTTTGGGAGGCACTGGCAGGCGGATCTCTGAGTTCAAGGCCAGCCTGGTCTGCATAGAGAGTCTACATGGAGGTCAGCTGGGGCAACAGGGAGACCTGTCTTGAAAAGACAAAAAAAAAAAAAAAAAAAAATTTAACTGCTATAACTTTCTATGCTTTAAATTTTAATTTTTGATAGCATGTATGTGTTAGTTCTGAGGCCATTAGGAAGTGTTCAATTACTGTAATTGTTTTACAAATGGGTGGGGAATCTAGTGCCTTTTCTTCCTTCTTTATTTAGCTAATGAACAACTCTGATTCACCAGGGAGGAAAAGAGAAAATAAAGTGCTAATTCAAAGATGTATTTTCTGTCTGCCCACTGATTACCAGCAATTGCCAAAAATGATTCAGTTAGCCTCATACTTGAGATGTTACTCTTTTATTTCTACCCAGGAAAATTTCCAATAATATTTATGGGTTGGAATTATAAATAGTTCTTTTTTCAGCTGAAGTTTTCAAGGAAAGGTAGCATTCATTCTTAGATAATACTTAATATGTGGCTGATTTGGTTTGGTTTGGATTTATTTTTTTGTTTGTTTCACCTGGTCTCACCAGGTAGCAGCCCCTGCTGAGCTGGACCTCTCCTACCCTATTGCTCAGATTTATAGGCTGGGGTTACAGCTATGCATAACCATACCTGGCTGAGTGTTGAATATTTTTGGTGTTTATCTAAATTGAAGAATTTATGAAATTTTTAATGCTTTTATCTTGAATGCAAAAATGTTTCTGGAAGTGTTTTGTCATATAAAAATACATATTTTAAGTTATACCAAAGTGCCTGTGACAGTCTCTGTTTAGTATCACTGTGGTATCCTGGAAAGAGCAGCAGTCAGCAGATATCACTGAATTCTGATTATTACTCTGAGCCAGTGCTTCGCTTTATGATCTTGAACAAATTGCTTAAACTCCCTAGACTTCAGAAAATCCTCTTTTGTAATTGGGTCTAATTGTATCTACAGTAGACTGAACAAAATGCACAGATTGATTGACATATGAAACTATAGTCAATAAACACATTTGTTAAAATAAATCTGAATGAGTTTGGAAGCATTTTCTTTAATACTGCTCACTATTTCTCAATTTTCTCAGAGTTTCTCAGGTTACATTCTAATATAATAGAACTGGTAGTTGGATTAGACATGTTAGAAACCTGTCTCTGTTAGCTAAGAACGCCAATATCTCACCATTAGAACAACTAAGGTTTATTTCTGATTCATGAGGGCTCTGTTCATTTTAGTAATTCAGGGACACAGACCAGTGGAACAGCCACCATCTTATTACTGGTCTCCCATGTGCCAAAATAGTGAGAGACTATTGCATAGTACACATTGGGCTTAAATGTTCGACTTGGAAGTAATACTCACTATATCCATTTACATTACATTAATCTATGTCATCTGTCTATGCCTAATTTCAAGTGTGCTAGAAAATGCATTATAACCATGTGCCCACAAAGAGAACTAGAATATTAAATGACTTTCCTTAATTTGTTTTGAAGCAGAGTGTGTATAGTATAGGCTGAACTCAAACTCAGTGTCCTCTAGCATTAGCCTCCTGGTTGTTAGGGTTATAGGTAGGTGTTGGTGCATCCAGCTCATAATACTATTTTATAATTTTCACCATTAAGAATAATTTTAAACTCATGTATATTTTTGAAAAGATTAAGTATATTTGCAATCTCTTAAAAAAAAAGTTTCTTACACCAGGTGTGGTGGTAAGTGTACCTTTAATCTCAGCCCTTGGGAAGCAAAGGGGATTGAGGGATTGAGGACAGCCTGGTCCACATAGTGACTTCAGGGGGACTTGGGACTAGGAGAGACCCTGTCAAAAAGAAAAAATATTTCTTTCCAGGAGTATAGCTCAGTGATAGAGTATTTACCTAGCATGCATGAGGCCCTGAGCTCTATCCCTAGTATCACTACTAAGAAGAAAGAGAAATTTTTAAAAAATATTTACTATTTTTATTTTATGTGTATGAGTGTATTGCCTGCTTGTATGTGAGTGCACCCGTGTTGTACAATGCTGCAGAGGTCAGAAGAGGGCTTCAGATTCCCCTGGAACTGGAGTTAAGGACGGTTCGTAGCTGCCATGTGGGTGCTGGGAATCAAACCCGGGTCCTCTGCAAGAGCAGTCAGTGCTTTTAACCGCTGAGCCACCTCTCCAGCCCCAGATATATCTTTTAAAAGTAGAGCAGGAGGGCTGGAGAGATGGCTCAGTGGTTAAGAGCACTGATTGCTCTTGCACAGGACACCATGGATCGACCCCCCCCCAGTCTTTTACTATCAGCCTATCTGACTGATTATACTGTAATTTGTGGGTTTACTTGTAATTTATGATGCCATTAGTTACTATATGGACATTTGAAAAGTTTAATCTGATATTTAAACCTTAAAATGTTTTTCTCTTTTTTTCTAATTTTGTTTCTGAGAAAGTATTTCTTTGTGTAATCCAGATTTACCTCAGTCCAACCTCCTACCTCATCCTTGTGAGGATTGGGATTACAGACGTGTACTACCGTACCTAGCCAATAATATTAGAATTATCAAGCCCAACTAAATTAAATATATGCATACCCTAATACTGTTTGAATAGTTGCATCTTAGTTCTAGGATCAATTTGGAGAATTTTATGTTACCAAAGTAACTAGCATCTCTTCCATGCCAGTTCTTGAATTAAGAAAATTTAAGTGTACTTGGATGTTACCTTTGTCTACTAAGCAGAAGACTATATATAAATAAGCCACTGTGCCCAGAGAAGCCTTATTTGACCACAAGTTGTGCCTGGAATAATAAGACTACGCCTTAAAATAATAGTTTCTTGCCAGGTGTGGTGGCGCACACCTTTAATCCCAGCACTCAGGAAGCAGAGGCTGGCAGATCTCTGTGAGTTCAAGGCCAGCCTGGTCTACATAGTGAGTTCCAGGACAGCTGGAGCTACAGGGAGACTCTGTCTCAAAAAGACCAAAATAATAACAATAATAATAATAATAGTTTGTTAACGAAAACTGTAGATGCAGTTGAAATTGGGCAGAGACCTTGGTCATGAACATTGTTCCCTCTTCGCACTACTGTCCTTTGCCTTTTCTTCTAGTTCTGTGTTAGCTTTACCACTGTTGCCTGTGACTTTGGACAAATCATTTCCTTTAAACCTCACTTTTTCCTCTTGGAAGAAAACCTGTTCATGTGTTGTTCTTCCTATCCCAACCCTGACTTTGTGTTGTGAGGGTGAAGTTTGAGATGTCATTAGTATAAATTCACTGTACAATTTAAAGTACAGCAGTGGCAAATTATATAAGCAATAAGGCAACATTTGAAAGCTTCTTAGATATAGTTTCTCTATGTTGCCAGGCTGGCCTTGAACTCTGGGAGTAGGGGGCATGCTTTTCCAGTAGCTGGGACTTACAAGCACCTGCCACTGTGCCCTGTTCATAAATTTGTATAACCAATAAATTTCTTAAATATTATGAGCAATTCTAGATGAAATCTAAAATCATCTTTTAGTAAGTTTTTCCCTAAAGTGTATTACCAAATTATTTAAATATTTTTATGCCAGGCATGGTGGTATGTATCTTTAATTCCAGCACTTGGGAGGTAGATCTCTTGAGACTGAGGCCAGCTGGGGCTATAGGGAGACTGTCTCAAAAAGACAAAAAAAAAAAAAAAAAAAAAAAAAAAAAAGAAAGAAAGAAATTCATGTTTATATCTGGCAAAGTGCTAAGCTAGTCTGAAAAACAGTCATTTACAAATAATTGATTTCATTATGTGATACTCAGGTAATTTAAATTGTTTATTTTGTTTGATTTTATTAGTGATGTTGGGGCTCTAACCCAGGACTTCATACATGCCAAACAGGATCTCTGCCACTGAACTATTTCTAGTTTGGCAATTCTGAGAATTTTGTTAATATTTTCTGAAGGGTGTAAATATAATTTAAAGAGCCCTACTAAGGAAAATTGTCTTTCCTCTGTAATTTACAACCTCTTCTGGTTGTTTCAACTTTGATAAAGGCCAAATGTGAGCTTTTATTAAATAGTTGATCCTCTTCTTTAATGTAGTTAAAGGGAAAAAAAGGGGGGAGAATTTTAGATTCAGTTTAACTTTTTTTTTTTTTTTAATGCCTTGTACATGCAGATATTTCTCCTAGATCTAAAAATCAATCAGGAAAATAAGGCAGGCTGGGAGAAAGATAACTTACTAAGACTAGTTTAGGGCTTGCTGTTCTATCAAGAGGACTAGAGTTCAGATACCAGAGATACCAGCACCCACTGTGGGCAGCTCACAAACACCTGTAACTCCAGCTCCACAGGATTCACTACCCTCTTCTGTCTTCAAGCACCTATGTATGCATGCGCACATACAAATAATGAAAATAAGATCTTTTTATAAAACAATCACTAGTTTATAACTTTTAGTAGTTCTTTGTTTTGTATTTTGGGGTGGGATGTTGTCATCATTCTTTTTTTATTTTTTATCTTTGGATGGTTCTAACCAGTTTTCTTCATGTGTAAAATGAGATCAGACTAATCTCTTAGAGCTCTTAAATTCTGAGTTTAGTCCAAAAGAGCCCCTAAAGTCATGTAGGAGTAAACTGGATTTTAAATTACCAATTAGATAGACATTTCTTCCCCCAACTTTAAAGTTGGTAATGTCTTAATGTTTTTCACAGTCTAAATAGTGTGTGTGTGTGTGTGTGTGTGTGTGTGTGTGTGTGTACGTGTACATGATTGCAGAGTCCTGAGGAGGACATTAAGTGTCTTCCTTCATCTTTTTCTGAGACAAGGTCTCTCACTGAACCTGAAGCTAGGCAGACTGACCAACTAGCTCCTGGGATCCACCTATCTACCCCACAATGCTGGGGTACAAGCACATGCAAACCATGCCTGGCTTTTACGTGGATGCTGGGGATTTGATCTCCATTCCTCATCTTCATAGCAAACTCTTAACCTACTGAACCATCCCCCCTGGCACTTAAGAAATAGATCTTTTGCATAGTTAATATCAGTTAAAGTACCTGAAAGAACAACTGAGCTAACTGCTGCATGTGAAACTTGCCATTTCATTATTTACAATTTGGCCTTCCATGCAGTTTTCTTTCTTGCCTTTATTCCCAGCTCATTATTTAAGAAGCCAGTCAATCATTTGGTTATTTGGAGGTTTTGTTTGAACAGTAGTAGATGTTGCTTGAAAATGTCTCCGTGAACACTTATAATAAGCAAAGCTAAAATCATGTAAGTAGTACTGTGTGCAGTGGTTCCTAATGAGATGAACAAAGTATTCTTACCAAGAAAAACTTGAAAATTTTGACTTTAAAAAGCTTTAAGAAAGACACTTGAACCCTAGAAAGGAAAGATATTATTAAAGTATGTATTGTTTTTTATTGAATTTTTTTGTGTATTTTGTACAGAACAGCTCAAACAATCTTAATCATCTTTATACCCCCTCCCCACTGGCACCCTCCCATAACCACACACACACACACACACACGCACGCACTGGAGCCTCCATATACTCGGTCATCCCTATTAAGGCCCACTGGGTTATCAGTGTCCCTAGCCATTCCCTAGTGCAAGTCCGTCCACTAAGTCTGGTCATCCTGTCTAGAATTCCTTGTTTTAGGAACTCTTGTTTTAGGAACAGCTCCTCTTCATCTAGTAGCAGCCAGTTGCCAACATTCCTTCAGATAAGATTGAAGTCTGCTGTTCATTTTCCCATTTCTATGCAGGGTTATTGTCTGCCTGAGTTTGCATGGGACTTGTGTGTGCTGGCACCATTGCTGGAATCATATGAGCAGGTTTCTAGGAACTTGTAGGACTCTGTTTCCATATGGTCATGCACTTCGTCCCTGGCTCTTAAAATCTTTCCGTCTCCTCTTCCGCAGTGGTCCCTGAGTCTTGGGTGGGTTTTCTCTAAGATCTATGGCCACTCCAGTCATGTGTATTAGGTTATGTTTATAGTACCACACCTGAGTTTCCTCCCTTTGAGTGGGTGTTTAGTCAAATTAGGTAGCTGTTGATTGCCCTCAAGAGTGCCATTACTGCACCAACGACTGTGCTGTGCTAGCCATTGATGTGGTTATTTGGCCTTGAAGCTGGTATTGGATCATCCAGTGATATTTTCCCTTGGCACCTTCATAGCGCTCTCCAAAACTATGAACCTTCAGGGGAAGTGGTTGCAGGTCAGTTGCAGTGCTATTTCTCCAAATCCTGTGTCCGAAGTATGTTCTGTCTTCAGTAGTAATGTCTTACCTTCAAGTTCTGGGAAGCTATTCAAGGGCTATGGAAATAGCCTGAATAATTTTGGGAGTCTCTTGGACCACCCTTGGCCAACAGCTCAAAGGAAGGTATCTCCTCTCTGGCACTGTTTCTTGTTATTTAAGGCAGAGTCTCACTATGTAGCCCAGGCTTGTCGGGAATTCTTGATCCTCCTGTCTCATCCTCCCATGTGATGGGATTCTGGGTATGTTCTACTTTGCCCAGTCAAAGTAAATTACCACCAAAATGACAGTGCCCCCCTTATTCTGTACAGATTATTGGCACACTAAAGTATCTGACTGCTAGTAGCTTAAGGCCTTATGTAAGTAACAGACTTCCAGAGACCTATTTCCTCACTTGTGTTGTAGAGCTAGGCATCAATCAAATGAACTGTTACATGTAATTCTGCACAGTGCTTGACACATTTATAACACTTATTTAAAATGTTCAATTAAATTGTGCCCATACAGATCTGGGGAGATAGCTCAGCTGGTAAAGTGCTGTCATGCAAGAATGAGAGCCCAAATTCAAGCCCTAGGACACTTAAAAAAGTGTGGTAGCACACATTATAATCCCAGAACTGGGGAGGCAGAGATCCTTGGGGTGCGCTGGCCAGCCAGCCTAATTAAATTCACATGCTCCAAGCCTGTGAGAGACCCTGCCTCAAAAAAGATGAATGGGAGCTGGGCATGCTGGCACGTGCCTTTAATCCCAGCACTCGGGAGGCAGATCTTTGTAAGATCAAGGCCAGCCTGGTCTACATAGATAGGGAGACTCTGTCTCAAAAAGACATTAAAAAAAAAAAAAAGAGGGCTGTTGAGAACTCAACCAATGTTGACCTCTGGCCTTGTGCACACACACTTGTGCATAGTCACACAAACAATATGTGTATTTATCAGACTTTGAAGATACAATACTAAAATTGAGTTCTTACAAAGTGAAAGGATCTTTTGAATAGTCTATGATAAGA
>NW_008360302.1:1621155-1651159 GCF_000622305.1 Nannospalax galili
GAGGGCTGTTGAGAACTCAACCAATGTTGACCTCTGGCCTTGTGCACACACACTTGTGCATAGTCACACAAACAATATGTGTATTTATCAGACTTTGAAGATACAATACTAAAATTGAGTTCTTACAAAGTGAAAGGATCTTTTGAATAGTCTATGATAAGAGGAAAAGAAGTTTAAAAAAAAGCATTAAATAGTATGGCTCTCCCCTTGTTCATTGTACTGTATCATGAAACATGAGGTAGTGTGTTTTTAAAGGAAAGGAGTAAAAAACAGTGAAAAGAATGTGAAATTAAGAAATTTGGATTTGAGATCTGACTTAGCACCTAGAGATCCTTAGCAGTTCAACTAAATTTCTTCCTGTCCTTCCTGATATACTCTATTATGATGATTAAATGAAAAGCACCTAGAGATCCTTAGCAGTTCAACTAAATTTCTTCCTGTCCTTCCTGATATACTCTATTATGATGATTAAATGAAAATGTCTGTAGGAGAAAGGTTTTAGAAAATGGGGGTGGTTTATACTTCTTATTTGAGCATCAGTTCCAGTCTCCCAAATACCAGCTGAGTGTGAAAGTCCTTTTAGTATGCTTCCTCTGCTTTGTAAGCCAGTTTTCATTTAAAGCAGCTATTACTTGTCTGGCTGTTTGCCGTTGAGGCATGAGCTCCTTGGGGTCCTTATAATTACTGGAAAGTCACCTCATACCTTTTAGCGGAAGTTTAACATTTGAATGGATAAGCTCAAGCATTAAGGTGAACTTTTATCTTGGGATTGACAGAATATTCTTGGGGCCCCAAGAAGGAGTGATTTAGCTGGGAACACTTCAGCTGGCAAAATCCTTCAGACAGATCCCAAAGGCCAACTTCGGATCCAGCACCCAAAAAGACAGGCATGGCCGGCAGCCTAGCTCCAGATTCAGTGAGACTGTCTCAAGGGAAGGCTGACAGTGATAGAGCAGGATACCTGATGTCTTCCTTTGACTTCTACACATGCACTCGGGTATACACACACACACACACACACACACACACACACACACACACACACTCACACACTCACACACACACACTCACACTCACGAGGGAGGCAGAGAGAGAACACTAAAGCAAGTAATACCCAAAAAGGTTTCTAGGCTATAGTTGAACTAAAGTCAGTTCTCTATTACTATAAGACCTTATTAATAATACAAAACTATGTTGAAAACTTGTGCTTAGATCTGATTGAAAGCCTTCAGAACGTCTTACAAGATTCTGAATTAGAATATAATGTAGATATGTTTTCTCTGCTCTCATAAGGCAGAGACTGTAGAGGTTTTAAAGGCCTATAATAATTTTTTTTTTTTTTTTTTTTTTTTTTTGTCTTTTTGAGACAGGGTCTCCCTGCAAACCCAGCTGGCCTGGAACTCACTCTGTAGACCAGGCTGGCCTTGAACTCACAGAGATCCGCCTGCCTCTGCCTCCCGAGTGCTGGGATTAAAGGCATGTGCCACCATGCCCAGCTTTAAAGGCCTATAATAATTTTTAAAAATATTTTATTTATTATTTTTATGTGTATGAGTATATTTCCTACATGTAGATAAGAGCACCCGTGTTGTGCAATGCCTGCAGAGGACAGAAGAGGCTGTTGGATCCCCTGGAACTGGAATTATGGATGATTGTTAGCTGCCATGTGGGTGCTGGGATTCGAACCCAGGTCTTCCACAAGAGCAACCAGTGTTCTTAACTGCTGAGCCATCTCTCCAGCCCCAGACCTATAATAATTTTAAGGACTATAGTAATTTCTTGTGGCTACATAACAACTTCATAATAATAATAATTTAGAGGCTTAAAATAGCACATATTATCTCAGTTTCTGTAGATCAGCAGTCCAGGTAGTGTATCTGGAGTCTCTGTTCAGGGTCTCAGTGGGCTGAAGTCAAGGTAGTTAGCCAAGAGTGTAGTCCTCATTTGGGGCCCTTATCCTCCCTTACCTAAGCTTGTAGGCTCTTGACAGAATTAAGTTCTTTGGGTTTGGAAGATGATGGTCTCTATTTTCCTTCTAACTCTCAGTTCCAGAGGCCACTGCAGTTTCATGCCATGAGGTCACTGTAAGCTATTCACAACACGTAGTTTGCCTTCACCTGGATGAGCCAGAGCACACCTCCAACTTCCTCCTCCTTTTTTTGGAGACAGGGTCCCCCTGTAGCCCCAGCTGACCTGGAATTCACAGGTCTACCTCTATCTCCCCAGTGCTGGGATTAAAGGAGTGCATCACCTTGCCCGGTGTAGCTTTTAATGTAGCTTTTAAAAGGACTCATGATTAGATCAGGACCACCCAGATAGTCTGGATAATGTAAAAGTGAACTGGGGCCTGGAAATATGCCTCGGTGGTTAAGAGTACTGACTGCTCTTGCAGAGGACCCAGGTTCAATTCCCAGCACCCACATGGTTGCTAACAACTGTCTGTAACTTAAGTTCAGGTGATCCAATGGCCTCTTCTGACCTCAGGCAATGTACAACATGGTTGCACTTCCACATAATACACTCATACACATGAAATAAAAATAATAAATATAAAAGTGAACTGATTTAGACCATAATCACATCTGTAAAAATCTCTTTCCAGGAGTGCCTAAATTTTTGTTTGACTAACATACAAACACCAGGGCCAAGTTTTGTTTTGATTTAGTTCTTTCTTTGTTTTTGAGAGCATCTCACTGTGTTAACCAGGCTGGCTTTGAACTCAGAGATCCACTTGTTTCTGCTCCCTGAGTACTGGGATTAGTATCTGCCACCACATCCAGCCACGGACCAGCAATCTTGAGGCATAGGTTCATTTTAGAATTCTGTCTGCTAGCCAGGCATGTGACACATGCCTATAATCCAAGCACTCTGGGAGCCGAGACAGGAATATTGAGAGTTTGACACATAGCCAGGTTGGGCTATGTAGTGAGACACTGCCTTTAAAATAAAAAATAAAACTGTCTATGAATGGAATGCCTACTTTAAGCTACTTCATAGTGAAGGATGAGAAACTCATTGAATTTTAATTTTTCTTACTAATAAGAAGTAAACCATATTATTAACAAATGTTCAATTCTTTTATTATATCATGCTTTTTCTCTTTCTGTGTGCGGTTATGTGTGAAGGTGCATGTGTGTGTGCAGATGTGTAGAGGCCACAGGTCAACCTCAGATGTTGGGGTGTTAGAAACTGTCCACCTTCCTTGTTTTTTGACATGATTAGGCTAGTCTGGTTGACCTGTCTGGTTTCTCTAGCACTGGGATTTATTTGTATATATGACCCCGTGCCCAATGTTTTACTGGGGATCAAATTTGGGCCCTCAGGCTTACAGCAAACATTTTATTGACTGGGCCATTTCCCCAGGCCGCTGCAATGTTGTGTGTGGATAGGCATATGTTGTCTTTTGCCACCATCTAAATGAACAAAAGCAAGCAACTTCACTACAGTCTCTCCCCAAAGTATCCTTCCGATGACTAGAAAAAAATAGCTTTTTAAAATCCATGTGTGTGTGTGCATCTCTCCCTCCCCTCCCTCCCCCCCTCCTCCTCCAGAAGCTACTTTATGTGAGATCTCTCTCCCCTCCAGAAGCCACTTTATGTGATCGTAGAACTGTAGAATTCCATTTTCAACTCTGGAAGTTCCATCTGTAGATGAGAGCTTCAGCCCAGGTCTTCTCAGTGACTCCCCATTCCTTCCCCTTCATAGCAATTCTTTTGTTGCAATTGCATCATTTCATCTTTTTGTAGAACCAAACAATGGTCTTCAAGATAATCTAGTCTGGAGGTTTGAAGCTTTAAGGATGGTGACCCATGGCAAAAGAATATTTTACATTGCAGCCCATTATACACATATTCCACTGGAACATTGGAAACAGCTGTTTTGCTTGGGTTTTTTTTGTTGTTGTTGTTAATTTTAATGCTGTTTACAACACACAAAGTCCATGCTACAGCTCATGACTTGGAAAAAAATAAACCAAAGACATAATTCTTTTAGTTTCTTTTCTTCCTTCGGTCTTCCATCCTAGCAACCTAGCTCTTTCCTCTCTTTGGAAGAGGTTCTCTTAACCCTGAGAAGCAAGGTAGAATGTTTTTTGCTATGCCAAGGAAGGAGAGGACCAAGTTCTGGGTAAAGTTGAAGGGTTTTTTTAAAGCAGAAACAGCCTCACCAACAATGATAGAGAAAATGGGTTCATATGCCAGGAGACTAAACTGGAGGCGTTGCTGAAAAAAAAAGTTCAAAATAAGGTAAAATTATAGCTGTGAAATTTGTTAGTACTCTAGTTCTTGACCTGTAAACTTTCTAGTCCAGGTTTCTGCCCTTTGATCACCTGCAGTATAGCTTCTCCTATGTTGGTTTTTATGTAGAGCTATAAGAAGACCAATACTAATCTTTACATTTTAGAGTTGCAAAGCCTAGTTCAACTTTGAGATTATGAAATTATTCACCCTGCTCATGTAATTTAAAATAATCACATTAGTGCTTTCTAAAAATCTAATTGACAGAATAGTAAAGTATTATTTCTTTGTATTTTTTTCTTTTCTAATCATACACTTTTGAAAAAAATTTTATATTGAGTACACAGTGAAGAGTAAGTCTCTTCATCAGTCCATCTAAGTCAGCCAGTTTTATGAGTGTATTATACAGCTATCTTGGCCTCATGTTACCCAGACAATAAGCTAATATGATACAGAGGGCATTTTGCACCTATACCAGTATCACTGGAGAATCACTTTTATAAATGAGCATTTGACAACCTATAGGTGAAGTAGTAGTTCAGTTGCTTACAGACAAGAGAGTTTCCACCTTTAGAGCAGTTTGCTGTGAACTGTTTGTTTTACCTGTTTATCTCTTGGGTTTTGACTGTTAATTTATAATAGAAGGGTAGGGAAGTGCAAGAGATGAGTTGTGGGATGAGTTGTCTTGTAATTTCTGTATTTTGATGGCTCTTGCCATGTAGTGTTTTTTTTTGTTGTTGTTTTTTGAGACAGCCCCAGCTACCCTGGAACTCACTATGTAGACCAGGCTAGCCTCGGAACTCACAGAGATCCGCCTGCCTCTGCCTCCCTAGTGCTGGGATTAAAGGCGTGCGCCACCACACCTGGCTACCATGTAGCAGTTTTTTAAATATACTACACTTTATCAGTACTTTGGCGAGTTTTGTGTCATTCTGAGTTATCAATTTATCCATTATTTTTTAAAGTATTTTGTGAATTTTCAAATAATTTCAATCTTAATAGTCCAAAAAGCTCTTTACCTCTCCACCCTCCAAACCCACAAAAATTATAGAACAGGGGCTGGAGAGATGGCTCAGCGGTTAAGAACACAGGTTGTTCTTGCAGAAGACCTGGGTTTGAATCCCAGCACCCAAATGGCAGCTAACAACTGTCTGTAACTCCAGTCCCAGGGGATCCAACAGCCTCTTCTGTCCTCTGCGGGCATTGCATGACACGGGTGCACTTACCTCCATGCAGGCAATACACACATACACATAAAATAAAAATAAATTTTAAAAAATTATAGAACAAATTTGTTGTTCTCCTTTAATATTTTTTAGTATATTTCTTATTTTTATTTTTTGGGTATGAGTTATTGCCTGCACGTATGTAAGTGCACCCTGTTGTGCAGTGCCTGCGAAGGTCAGAAGAGGGCTTTGGATTCCCTGAAACTGAACTTGCAGTTGGTTGTTAGCCACCTTGTGGATGCTGGGAATTAAGCCCAGGTCCTCAGCTAGTGCTCTTAACCACTGAGCCGTTTCTCCAGCCCCCTCATTAACTTTTTTTTTTTTTTTTGGTCTTTTTGAGAAAGGGTCTCCCTGCAGCCCCAGCTGGCCTGGAACTCACTATTTAGACCAGGCTGGCCCTGCTCTCAGAGAGATCCTCCTGCCTCAGCTACCATTCCTGGCTTTCATAAGCATTTTTTTTAAACTGCCTGTTCAAGTAGTCTCCAACTTCATGTTGTAATTCTAAATCTATATATCTATACTAAAGTGTCATGAAATTTAGAAGTACTTTCCTTTATTGGAAATGGCTTAAAGGGGCTTGATTTTACTGCCTCCCTCTTACCTCCTTCCTCTTTGGGGTAAGAGGCCTATCTTTCTCCCCTATCTCTGAAGTGATTCAAAGACAAAATATTCATACTTTATTTCCCAGTGAGCCATGCATTAAACACCCATCAGTACCACCCGTAGTCCTACCTACAAGCTAGGACTGACAAATTACTGTTGTGTGTTTTGTTTGTGTGCTAGGGATTGAACTCAAAGCCTCCTACATGCTGGGCAAACAGTCTACCACTAAGCGATGGTCCCAACCCTCAGCAGTATTTATTTAAAAGGGATTCCTTAATTCGATTTTCTGTTGGTTGATGTTAGTAAAGAAAGAAGACAAACCTAGAAACTTCCTTATTCTCCCTTTGTGCTTAATAGGAATTTCCCAGTGTTTTTCTGCAGGTATGACCGGGTGCCTGCTATTAGGAATGAGGTAGGGTTTGTGCGTGCCTGCGTGTGTGCACACATGTGGGCATGTGCTTCAGGTGCAAAGGCTAAAAGATGAGCTCAGTTGTCCTGCTCTATTCACTCTACCTTATTCCTTGAGCCAGGGCCTCTCATGGAACCTGGAACTAGGCTGGTAGCCAACAAACTCCAGTAATTCTCTTTGCCCTCCAACAGCACTGTGGTTACAAGCAGGCATGTGGTAGCCTTTTACATGGGCACTGGGGATTTGAACTTGGTTTTTCACTTGAACAGCAAAGGCTGCTACCCACCGAGTCATTCCTCAGCCCAGGACTGAGACTTTAGGAGACTACCTTCTTAGAAATTATGTAGCCCAGAGTGTAAACTTGTGTAACTGGATACTAACTCTGAATATAGACTAGAACCAGTTAGTCATTTGCTTTTCAAATTTCTTTACGCATTTCTCTGTCTGTCATATATTAGCCAAGGAATGTGATCCCAGTTCTTAGCCCTAGGCAGTGCCTACTGTGCTGAATGAGGAGGATTTGACTGTGAGAATGAAAAACAAAAAAGAATTGTTGCTGTGATCTCCCAGTTCATTTTAATGTAGAGTAAAAGTAAATCTAACACATCTTTTACACAGAAGTTACCTGTTTATTCTTCCTGTAGTTCATTGTAGATGTAGACTTGTCATAGCACTCTGTCGTAAAAGTTTTTGTGTCTTAGAGTAGTGTAAGTTTTACTTGTAATTTCTGGTATGTCCCTTCAAGCCGCTCCCTACTACATACACTCAGTGCTTTTCTTAAAATTTTGTTTGGGATCCTTTTTTCTCCCATAATCTTCTCAAAGGAATATGGCTCTACAGTAGATGTGTGGTTGTTTTCTTTACCTGGTAGCTTAGTCTTAAGTGCTCATTTTCTTAAAAAGAGTAGTGAAATGAAGGAAAAAATGAGACACCTGGGAAAAGCACTCTGAAGCTCGTGATGTCACACTTAGCAATGCCTCCACACATTTTACTTGTATTCAGGAAACCTGACTCTGGATTTTCATGATAATGTACCTAGGACCCAGCAGTGAAAAGGCAGTCATTTCTTCGTAAGTTCCACAATTTGTTGGAAGGAGGAATAGGATCTTTATTTGTTGTGGTTAGTATACAAAAGTTCCATAGTGGGTTGAGTTTTTCTGAATATACTGTAATTGAATTATATAACCAACTTTCTTCGGTATGGATAAGATTAGCAAATTGAGGCCAGAGTATGAAAACCTTAAAAGTGGGAGGTGGGGAGGAGTACTTAGATCCAAAGTAATGTACATAAGGAACTCCTAGTGTTCAAATACAGAAAATTAGTGATCTTTCCACTATTTGACTACCCTGTGGTATATATGTGTATTCAATCTCCCAGTGCTTTAGGACTATAGAGGACAGGTATACTCATCTAGTCTTAAGAAGGAGCTTTAGGAATCTAAACCCAAAACCAGAACTATTAATAGGAGTTAAAAAGAGAGGGAGTAAAGAAGCAGAAAGGGATGATTCTAGACATGGAAGCAAGGGAGCATGGGTATACCTTAGGATGAAGCGTACTACAGAGTTTGAACAATGGAGGAAAGGGAGTAGGAAGAGAAAAAGGTAGAAAGAGGTACCAGCTAAAGTGCCTTGTGTGCCATGTTGTTTGGACTCTACCCTTAGTGTATCAGGGAGCCAGTATGCAGAGAAATGATCATAATCCATGGTATGTTTAGAAAATATCTTTCTAAAGAAAATATGGAGGTGGTTGACGTAAGGCAAGACTAGACACAAGACATTTGAGGGTGTGTGTAGGAAAGGATTATTGCAGAAATGTAGGCTCAAAATTATCGATCTAAGGCCATAGTTTTTGCCCATTAGTAATTTGTCAGGGGCGAAACAGGAAGGAGTAAGGCTTAAGAAAAAAGCCTGCCCCGTTTGTTGCTCCTATCTTCAGTAGCACCTCGATTCTTTATTTTGAGAAGGACTTTATTCTAGCAAACTGCACGTTAAATCATTTGAAACTGTAACTCCAAAGTTTTACGCCATAGTTCTTTCTAATGATATGAGGACCTGTAATCTGCATAATTGGCATTCTTAATCCATAATCACTCGAAAACAGTTGGATTAAAGTTAGGAATTAGAACAAATTAAATGTATCTTCAATGATTTAACTTAAATATACTCGAGATTTTGTTTGAGTTTGTGTCTGCCAATCAGAATAGTCAGTCCTTCTTAATTTTTCCATATAGACTTCAATATTTGTTTCTTCTGAAATGATCAAGAACTTTACACTTGGAGTTGGAGAGATGGCTCAGTGGTTCAGTCCAGTGGACCTGTATTGGGTTCTCAGCACCCTCGCAGCAGCTAACCACTGGCTGTAACTCCAATTCAGGGGATCCAATACCTTCTTCTGGTCTCTGCAGGCTTTGCACGACACAGTACACTTACATACACCCAGGCAATACACTCGTACACATAAAATATAAATGAATTAAAAAAAAAAACTTACAGTAGGCACAAAAGCATTCTACATTACTTTTTTTCCTGTCTTTTATGGTTGTCTCATCCAGATGGATGGATGGATGGATGGATGGATGGATGGATGGATGGATGGATGGATGGATCAGCAGCAGCTTTTTTCCCTTATAAATCACTCATTTTCATTAAATTATTTATGAAACATTCAACGTTTTAATAGACAGGCCTTTATAGTCATACGTTTCTAGTTTATGTAAGAAATTAATCTAGATAATTTTAAGAGACTGCCTTCTTACAAATTATATAGCACAGAGTTGGTCCTTGATTAGATTAGAATTTAACTGGGAGCAGAAGAAAGATGGCCTACTAGCCATAAACATTGCCATCAGTTGACTCTACAAAGGAAAGAATAATCAAGTAAAAGACAAAGAACCTCACAGAGTATGTGAAAATTAAGGTTCTTGGCTAATGAAAAGACCATAGATTTTGAGGTCAGATTGAACCTGACTCTAGCTCTGCCACTTACTGGATTTATGAACTTTAACAGCTTATAGAATGTTTCTGATCTTCAGTTTCCTTTCCTTAGCAGTAAAATCAGTATAGCTGTCAGTTCTTAGAGTTATTATGTAGATTAAATGAGACAATAAATAGTTTTTGTTACTTTTAATTTGCTCTCTGAGAATTTCATGCATATGTATATCATGTGTTTTGATCATATTAACTCTTGTTACCCACCCTTGTCCCCTTCCCAACTTCATTTTTTAATAGCTCACTGAGTTCAGTTACTTTGAGACAATAAATACTAAGTGTCTCAACTGCACTTAATGTTCTTGCCAGTACCTTTGCAAAGAAGGGAATTATTAGTATTCTAAGAATCACACCTACTCATGGTATAGCTTGTCTGTATAGACTACTTTGTATGAATCATTTGTGGTCACTAACAAGAGGGAAAAAAAGACTAGACTTTTGAGTTGTGACCTCTGAATAGAGGTACCCTCTCTTCCTGAAAGAGACTGCCAGACGTTAAGTGAGATTAGGAAAGTTTTGCCACTTAGTGATTTTTGTAAGAACAAACTCCTAAAAACTTTCTAAAACATAAAAACTGCACACTAGCTGGGCGTGGTGGCGCACGCCTTTAATCCCAGCACTCAGGAGGCAGAGGCAGGCAGATCTCTGAGTTCAAGGCAAGCCTGGTCTACATAGTGTTCCAGGCCAGCTGGGACTACTGGGAGACCCTGTCTCAAAAAGACCAAAAAAAAAAAAACCTGCACACTAATGGGCCTGTATTTTGAAAAGAATTTTCTGTGGTTTATCTTTACAAGTATTTTTGAAGTAGGTATTGATTCTTCTGAAATGTTTTCTTTCAACAGGTTGTAAAATTAAAGCATTGAGAGCCAAGACAAACACGTATATCAAGACACCTGTTCGTGGTGAAGAGCCCATTTTTGTTGTCACTGGACGGAAAGAAGATGTTGCCATGGCCAAAAGAGAAATTCTCTCCGCTGCAGAGCACTTCTCCATGATTCGTGCATCTCGAAACAAAAATGGCCCTGCCCTGGGAGGGTTATCATGTAGTCCTAATTTGCCTGGTCAAACCACCGTCCAGGTCAGGGTCCCCTATCGTGTGGTAGGATTAGTGGTTGGACCGAAAGGAGCAACGATTAAGAGAATTCAGCAGCAGACCCACACATACATAGTAACTCCGAGCAGAGATAAGGAGCCTGTCTTTGAAGTCACAGGAATGCCCGAAAACGTTGATCGAGCACGGGAAGAAATAGAAATGCACATTGCCATGCGTACAGGAAACTATATAGAGCTCAATGAAGAGAATGATTTCCACTACAATGGTACTGATGTGAGCTTTGAAGGTGGCACTCTTGGCTCTGCGTGGCTCTCCTCCAATCCAGTTCCTCCTAGTCGTGCAAGAATGATATCCAACTATCGAAATGATAGTTCCAGTTCTCTAGGAAGTGGTTCTACCGATTCCTACTTTGGAAGCAATAGGCTGGCTGACTTTAGTCCAACAAGCCCATTTAGCACAGGAAACTTTTGGTTTGGAGATACACTACCATCTGTAGGCTCAGAAGATCTTGCAGTTGACTCTCCTGCCTTTGACTCTTTACCAACATCTGCTCAAACTATCTGGACTCCATTTGAACCAGTTAACCCACTCTCTGGCTTTGGGAGTGATCCTTCTGGTAACATGAAGACTCAGCGTAGAGGAAGTCAGCCATCTACTCCTCGTCTGTCTCCTACATTTCCTGAGAGCATAGAACACCCACTTGCTCGGAGGGTTAGGAGCGACCCGCCTAGTACAGGCAACCATGTTGGCCTTCCAATATACATCCCTGCTTTTTCTAATGGTACCAATAGTTACTCCTCTTCCAATGGTGGTTCCACCTCTAGCTCACCTCCAGAATCAAGAAGAAAGCACGACTGTGTGATTTGCTTTGAGAATGAAGTTATTGCTGCCCTAGTTCCATGTGGCCACAACCTCTTCTGCATGGAATGTGCCAACAAGATCTGTGAAAAGAGAACGCCATCATGTCCAGTTTGCCAGACAGCTGTTACTCAGGCAATCCAAATTCACTCTTAAATACACACACACACACACACACACACACATATAAATACTATATCTCTATATGGACTCGTAAAGGCATGGGTATAATGGTACCCCCAGTAAACTTCCTAATGAATTCTTATGACTGTTATCAGGCTTTATTGGGATTAGGCTAAAGTTGTTAGTAAACTTATAAAAGGCTGCTATGGTAACACTAAACCTAAGTGGTCTCTTGTCTATTAGTTTTGTTTGAGTTATTAATACTATCCTCTAGACTCAGAGACATAGCTTGTGTAAGAATTGCTAAAGCTGAAGTTCACCTTGGCTAAGTGAAGATCATAGGTTGTGTGACCTATGAGCAAATTGTACAGTCTGAGATTTCAGACAGTGGGTCCCAAAGCCTAGCCACATTAAGAGTTTATGGAGGGTACCTGGCATTACAGATGACTCAGACACTTCCAGGGCTGCCTTCTTTACACTGCCAGTTTTGACAACACAGGTTTGTTTTTTTATTTTACAACAACTTATGCCTAATTCTGCAGGATTGCAAGTAACTTTTTAATGCATTGTGATTACTTATTGGTAATAATAGGGCTGATGGCAGTTTACTAGATCACTGGTTATAATTTGGGACAAAAACTGCTGCATTGACTTTCATCTCAGCCAGAGTGCTCAAGGCTGGTATGATCAGTGGATCAGGAGTACAGTTGTCTTGATTGTGAATTTCTGCCCATTGCCTCTCTTGGTGAATGGGGAAGTGGCCACCTGGGTTTTCCCATTTCAGGACGGGCTTTGGGATGCACCTGTATTGGCTGAAAAGTGAGGATGCAAACATTCCATTCATTAGTCTGATCAAGCTATTAATATTTAGACTATAGATCAAAATGTGAAACATTTTATGTTCAATCCATATTTGTCTTGCACATTATAAATATATTTTTATTTTTTAGTAATGTAGGGGAAGGGGAGGGAGATAATAATGCCCTTGGCATAATTCATGAAAGCAGCTGTGACAACCTCCAATCAGTTTACTTCATTTCAAACCCATTTCCAATCACAAGGAAAGATTCTTTGCATTTCACCTGTGGATGTGTATAGCTCCATCCTCAGTATGTTCCCAAATCTGTGCTGGCATTGAAAGGACAAAACATTATGCTGGTGGGTTTTTCTACTAATTATTTTTTGAAGCGTTATTTTCCCAACACAAAAGAGCTTTTTTTCTCAGTATAATGAAAATTGAAATCTTATGTGTATTCAATAGTAAATAGACAAATTTTATTTTTTATTTCCACTTGAAGAGTTACATTTCGTATAAAAGTTTACAAATAACGGTTTTTATTTTGATTTTTTCAGTATAAAAAAGTTGCCTTGATGGCATATTATGATGTAATGCTAATTGCTTGTAGGATAGTTAAATGTCAGTATTGAAACCTAATCTCTAGCTGCCGTCTTGTAGATATGAACGAATGTTCACCAAGCATGTATTTTGTATTTTGTTGCATCGTACACTGCAACTAATAAGCCAAGGAATCGACATATATTAGGTGCGTGTACTGTTTCTAAAAACCACAAACTAAGAATGATAAATTATCAATATAGTTTAGTATTTGCTAATTTTACTACACTCTTTTGTTATGTATATGTAGGGAAGTCATAGGGATTATAAATTCAATTTGAGTAAAGTTTAAAACCATATATTTTATGATAAAGGGCCTTTAACTTAAGATGGCCAAAGCACTGATATTATATATTTGCTGTAAAGAGAATTATAAGAGTTTTATTTTTCTGATATTAAAAGTTACTTAATAAAGACTTGTTTCCATTAACTTGAATGCATTCTCCTTGGTGTTTTTCATGTGATCATTAGCATTTAACAAATTTCCCCACTCCAACTCATGCTCTTTGTCATACTGTGTGTGTGTGTGTGTGTGTGTGTGTGTGTGTGTGTGTGTGTGTGTGTCCAGTCCACAGAACTGAATGTTGTGTTAAAGTGGAGACATTTGATTTTAGATTTAGGTACATGTTTGTGTAGTGACGACAAACAATCACTCCTGGCCTAATTATAAATGGATTTTTTTTTTTTTTTTGGTCTTTTTGAGACAGAGTCTTCCTGCAGCCCCAGCTGTCCTGGAATTCACTATGTAGACCAGGCTGGCCTTGAACTCACAGGGATCCACCTACCTCTGCCTCCCAAGTGCTGGGATTAAAGGCATGCACCACCACGCCCAGCATAAATGGCTTTTTTTAATACACTCATGTTAATCGAAGCCTGAATTTGATTTAAATTCTACTCAGTTTGTAACCTTTGTTTACAGATTTTTCTCTTTAGACCACCAGCTTTCTCTAGAGCCAGTTCTTTCTATATATGAAGGAACGTGTTTTTTTGTCGTTTTTATGTTTGTACATGTGCATATAGCTGCACATGTGTGCATGTGGAGGCCAAAAGGTCAACATGGGATGTCTTCCTTCGCTCTTCGCCTCTTTATCAGACAGGGTCTCTTGCTGAACCTGGAGCTCATGTTTCACTGCTTGGCCACACAGCTCTGGGGATCCCCCATCTCAGCCCACTGCCCAGCCCTGAGATTACCTGGCTCTTATGTGGGTGCTGGGAATCTTAACTCGAGTTCTCATACTTGCACAGCAGGCACTTTACCTACTGAGCCATCTCCCATCCTGAAAGTTGAGTTTTTAAACTTTCACTTAAAACTACCTTCTGAAAAATTCTATGGTTGACACAAATAATACTTCATTTATGAAACTGACTTGATGATGAGGAGTAAATTGTTTCCATTTGATTAAAAAGAATAAAGCCATCTTTAAGGTTAATTTAAAGAAATCAAATTTTTATTAATATAGAAGTATGACACAGCCATAGAAAGTCTTTTCATTTAGGTTTTTTTTTTGATAGATTGTAAGACTGCTAGAATACTGGAATGTGTAGATTGTGTTGGGCAAGAACAAATTATATGCATTATAATACACAATTCAAGGACAAGATCTTTCAGGAGGCCTTCAAAATAATCTGAAAACTCTTCTTGCCAAGGTTAGCTCAAACTGTAACTAATGTTAGCATTTGCCCTAGTTTTAAGCCTTTACCTGCTGTACCGTGCATTGCCTGTATGTATTTTCTTATAAAGTGCTCCAGAAATTTAAGGCTCCAGAAACTCTTACCGATATTAGCAGGACTATCTACCCTATCCTAGATCATTTGCAGCATTAAGAAAGTACAGGAAAGGATATTGGGAAACCTAATGAGATTCAGATTAATGCAGACTAAGAATTTCCATTTGAGTTTCTCATAGTAATTATTTCTTTTTCATTTAAGCTGACCATGTAGAATTATTGAAATTGTGAAATAACTCAGTTTTTATGCCATTGAAACTTCTGCTACCTTCCATAGGTGTGTTTTCTCATTTTAAAGGGGCCATTCGAACACTGCAAGAGAACTTGAGTGGGGAGGCTAAGTGGTCAGCTTTAAAACAGCAAATAGAGTTCTTAGGTCAGAGATGGGGATCATAATGCAAAAGAAAAATCGCTGAAGAGAAACCATGTATGTCCAGGCCCTCAGTGATTTTTTTTTTTTTTTTTAAGATCATTTATGTCTCATCGTAAATGGGGATGTTTGTAATGTAAGGACTAAATGAATCATAGAATTAACTTTTCTCGGTGTCTTTGGATGTGCTTAAAATTATAAATGTTCAGTCTTTGTAAGATTACATAAATACCTTTTTAATATGAAAGGCTTATGCAGAAATACTGAGAGCTGTAAGCACCTCCAGTACTCCACCTTACACACGCACACATAGAACTTACCAAGTGCAGTGACTGCTGCCCGCATGCATACAGGTGTGGAGCCATCCACAGTCAAGCCATCTTAACAGCTACACAAAACCTCAAAATATAAGACAACTTAAACAGATCTGGAGTCTGTTAAATTAGAATGTTCTTGACCAAGTTAAAAATTATTTGCCTGTCAGGGGAAAGTGAACAGCAGACCCCTGTCTTAGCTGAAGAAATATTGGCAACTGATTACTGCTAGGTGAGGAAGAGCTATTCTTCTTAAAACAAGGAACTCTAGGGGCTGGAGAGATGGCTTAGTGGTTAAGAACACTGACTGTTCTTGCAGAAGACCTAGGTGTGCTGTAGATGGTACAGCCAGAGATGTGGAGTTGCCCAAGCCTTTGGAGCCTAGATTGTGAGTCTCAGATGTTGGACAGTGAGCTGCACTCCTGAACTTTGGTTTTACTTAAATGTCCATTTTTTCCCTTTGAAGCAAAATATTTAACTCATTTGAGATTTAATAGGAGCCCAATTAGGGTCTTTGAACTTTTAAAGGGTTTGAATTTTTTTTAAAGACTATGGGACTTTCAAGTTTGTACCTTTTTGTATAGTGATAGTAACACGAGATCTTGGGGAGGAGGGTAAACAAAAAAGTTATGGTTTAGTAGTGATGTTTGTCAAGTTGACAAGGGGTGAATTGTACTAGTTTTTGTCAGCTTGCCACCAACTAGAGACACTGGGGGAAGAAACCTCAATCAAGGAATCACCTCCATCAAATTGGCCTGTGAAACATTCTCTTGTGAATTGATGTATTGGGGCCTAAGCCAATGTGGGTGATGCCATTCCTGGCAGGGGGGCATAGGCTCTTTAAGAAAGGTAGCTGAGCAAGATAGAGGAAGCAGCACGCCTGTAAGCAGCTTTCCTCCCTGGTCTCTGCTTCATTTCTTGACTCAGGTTCCTACCCTGATTTCCTTCAATGGACTGTAAGTGGTAAGCTGAACTAAATCCTTTACTCTACAAGTTGTGTTTTGGTCATGGTGTTTATCCTAACAGAAAGCAATTGAGAATTAGTTCACATCTGACTCCTATAAGAAAACTCAATTTTGCTTTTTTTTTTTTTCTTTTATTCTTCTTTTATGTATATGTGTATTGCCAACATTCCTTTAGATAAGATTGGGATCTGCTGTTCATTTTCCTACTTTAATGCTGGGTTACTGTCTGCCTGAGTTTGCATGGGGCTTGTATATGCTGACACCTTTGCCCTAGAATCTCATGAGCAGGTTCCTAGGAACTTGTAAGACTGTTTCCATATGGTCATGCACATCCTTCCTGGCCCTTACAGTCTCTCCACTCCCTCTTCTGTGATGATCCCTGAGCCTTGGGCAGATGAAGTTTAATAAAGGGGTCCTGTAGAAAGACCAAAGCAGACTCTTAATCACTACACGTTGGCCATTTGTGACCTTTTGTGTTCCTGGCCCTCCACTGCATGAGGAGCTTCATTATTGAGAACTGATTCCTTAGTGTCCTTATTTATCCCTGTTCTATGTTCCATGAGCCTTAGGTGTAGAGGTTACATTGCAGATATGTCCTTGGGCCTGATACTGCCCCATAGTGTTTAAGGGACTCTCAATCTTCCCCCAGAATTTACAAGCCAGGCCTCCATTGTCTACATGTGTCTCAGCACTGTCTTCCAAGTTCCCACAATAAAACAGCCCAAAGTTCTAAAATCCAACAGTCCTCCCCCAAACCAGCATGGTTAGGTACATCACACCAAGCTCCCACTCTGGTACCAGTTTCTGTATTTGTTTTTTGCTGTGATAAACACCATAAATAACCAGACTCAACTAGGGGAGGAAAGGGTTTTTTCATGTTTCTCTACAGTACATTATCAAGAGATGCCAATGGAGGAACTCAAGGCAAGAATTTGAAGGCAGGAAATGAAGCAGAGACCATGGAGACATGCTGCTTAGTGGGCTGTTTGTAACAACCAAGAAAATGCCACATAGACCTGCTCAAGAGGCCAGTCTGATGGAGGAAGTTTCTCAGTTGAGGTTCCCTCTTCCCAGATGTATCTGGTATGTGTTGATAAAAAACTAAGCAGTAAACTGTGGAAGTGCGATACTGGGTATTGTAGATAAGTGGAATTTAAAATACAAAACAATCTCAAGGACTGAGAAAAATGCCTAACTTTTAATATTTAGCTAATTCCTTTACATTTTTATTTTATGTGTATGAGTGTTTTGCCTGTGCTGGATACCCTGGAATTACAGGTGTTGGTGAGCTGTTATATGGGTGCTGGGAACCAAACCTGGGACCTCTGCAAGTGCTCTCAATGACTGAGCCATCTCTCCAGCCCCATATTTAGCTAATTCTAATAAACATTTGTAAATTACCTATATTAGAAGTCTGAAGTTTATTAGATTATAATCAAAATATAATTTTATCACCTCAAAACATACTTTAGCTATACCTCCATTCCTCACAGTCCTAAGCAATAGACTTAATAAATGGCCATAGTTACTAAGATTTTATATTGTTCATGAAGTAAAATTTTCTAAGAGGCCACTTAAGATCACGGGAACACCAAATATGCTGCTAATTTCTTCCATGTTGGATGAAGACTATGAAAACTTGGTGGAAATACTGTTAGGAAATTTATGTGTAAATACTTGCATAGGTACCAGAAAATAACTCTTGAACCTACTCTATCCCCATGTTGTGGGGATAGAACCCAGGACCTTGTACATGCTAGACAAATGTTTTACCAAGCTATGTCCCCAGCCTGTAAAGCTACTTAAGATAGCTTATGTTAATTTAATTAAGCACTTTCTCTGTATCTAGGCTACAAGAAACCCAAGATAGGACTATGAATGAGCTCTTAGTTATATTTGGAGTAGATGGCAACTTTCCTCCCTATACAATACTAGGTATGGGTTTGGCCACTTGGCACATTTGTTACATCTTTAGTGAATATACTTCAGATGTGACTAATTCAGAAAAGTCTTACAGAGAAGCCAAGACAGATCTTCAGATCTTTATCGGTTTTGTCTTTTAAGCAAACAGATGAAGGTTTTCCTAATCCATACTTGGAAAGCTGCTGTCCATTGAATTAGAGAAAGCAGACTCTAAATAATGTTCTCAGGGGCCTTTTCTGACTCCATGTAAACCAATGAGATATGGTCTCATTCTCTAGAATGAGTTCTCTAGGTGATTATATCCTCACGTCAGATGTGTAATGAGGGCCTGCAGAGAGTAGACAGGCCCTCCTTGTTCTTGTTTCCTCAATCTTTTTGGGAGAGAGACTTCAGTTCTTGCCCCAGTATATTTTTCTCCAGGAAATTAGACTTTTTAAATCTGCTCCAGAAATAGTACTGGCTGTCATCTCCTCCACTACCATTACCATCTGGACACACTTGGTGTAACCTCTTCTAAGCAGAAGATGGAGTCACTTGGACTCTAGGTCTCTGCATTCTGAGATTTTTTAAATCGAAATTGACACCAAAGGGAATTTTGTCACCTTTTATAGTACAACTGGGTCCCTTGTCATTTCCTATGCTTTCTGTTGAGCCTAGGTTGCTCCTAAGCTGGGCTCCAAATCTCTCAAGACACAGCAGTGATAGAACTCCATTACCCTCTAGCCTTGGGCACCCTTTGTAATTCACATTCCCCTGTTTTCTTTGTTAGAGGGCATCTAACTCCCTGTCTCACAGACTTGGTATTTTGACTCTCATTTCCAAAACTTCTGGGAACATTCCTAGAGATGCTGCAAAGTCACGAATTAGCATCTGTCTTGTTCTGGTTCTTTGTAAAGCCTAGCATGACTGAAAGATACTTTTGAAGTGATGAAGAGCAATGAACAGTGAAAGCAGAAGCCTTCAAGTTTTAGAATATTAATTGTCTGGCCAGCATGACATGAAGTGAACCACCCATGCATGATCTTACTTAATCTACCAAAGTCCTAGGGCTGTTAGCCCCATTTTACAGAAAATAAAGCTGAGAGTTAAGAATCTAAGAAATTGGCTTAAAGTAAAAATGAAAATCTGTAAGTCTAAGCACATTTTCAAAAGATTCCATGGAAAATGTCTCCTTTGTTGCTAAACTGTAAACATTTTTTTCATTTAACTCAGTAATTTTTAATTCCTGGAAATACCGATCAAAGGATTTAGTAGTACATTTTAATACTTTAGGGTTACTTTGTATTCTCAAAGTAATGACCATGAAGGGCTCAGACCAACTGTTCAGACTTGAGTTATGAACTCACTGGTTACTAAAGTGCCCTGCCATGCAAATGGCATGTCAAAATTGGCCAAAACTATGATGGAATTGGGATTTTTACGTAGTCTTTGAGGTATACATGAGCAAGTAGTGACCTAAACAGATGACTTTGTTACCTTTTGCCAGAGCCATGCAAACTCCCACTTACTATTTAGTCTTAATATGTAGTTTGCCTTATCCTAGAAAGGAAAGAAGTAAACCGCATCTTTTTTCCTAGACCACAGTTCAGTTTCTCGTTGCTTTTCTGTTTTGATCCATTTCTATTGCTTTTTCACATCTCTATGAACTTGCTTTTGTTGCTGTGACAAAATACTTGAGATAACTTAAGAAGATTTATTTTGGTTTGGTTTCAGAGGTCAGTCACTTGGTTCTGTGTTGAGGCAGAACATAATGGTGGATGGCATGTGGGCAAAATCTGGCTCACCTCATGGTGGATAAAAAACAGGAAGGGACTGTAGACAAGAAGATACCCTTCAGCAGGGTACAGTGGTGCATGCCTTTAGTCCCAGCACTCAGGAGACAGATGCAGGCAGATCTTTGTGAGTTCAAGGCCAGCCTGGTCTACATAGTGACTTCCACATCAGCTAGGGCTACAGGGAGACCCTGTCTCAAAAAGACCAAAAAAGGAGATACCCTCAAAGGCACACCTTGAAGGGCCTGCCACAACCCCCTAGGCCCTACCTCCTAACAAGCCATTCAGCTATGAAGTCGTCAGTGGGTTAATCCAATGATGAGGTTAGCACCCTCATGGCCATTCACCTCTTAGTAGCACAACTAGCTGGAGAACAGTCCTTCAACACATGAGCCTTTGGGGACATTTTATACCCAAACACTAACATTTACCAAAAGGCTGCTTAAATCAGTCCCATTGACCAGTCCATCGTTATTGAGTCTAACCTGTCTTAACTCCCTTGGATTTCAGCTGATTGAAGTGTGTTAATTAAGAAAAGGTTTCCTCATTCCAGAGCGGTTGCTGGAGTTTTCAGATATTGCCAGATCCCACACTTAGAAACTTGTTTCTACCTCCCCTGCTCTAGTCAAAGCCCCACTTTTCCCTTTAGGTCTAGAATCTCAGTCTCAGAATTACTGACATTTGGGGCTGAGGAAGTGGGGTAAGTAGGGACTGTCCTGTACATCGTAGGATATTTGCCAACCTGCAGACCATAGTGTCTGCCCACTAGATGTCAATAGTACACGGAGACAGTTATAACTATCAAAAAATACCTTCTCACAGTTATTCCCTAAAGGATAAACTTGCCCCCTAACCAAGAAGATCCACTGCTTGAGTCAATTGGAAAGTCAAGCCCTTATCCGACCAGTCACCCTGAACAAGTCCTAGGCACTAAGGCAAGTGATAAAACAAAAACAAAAACTTTTTAATTGGCTAAAAGCAGCTACCATTTTGTATATCTGAATTAGGCCACTGAATGTTTTATACACAGCCACATTTAACCAAACTCTGAAAGGGAGGTAGTTCTCTCCTGCAGAAGAGAAGGCCATCTCAGAACAGTGACTTGCCCATGGTCATACAGACCTGATGGATTCTGATGTGTGTGATCTTCACCTGGCTCCACACTGCTGCTTGCTCTGAGCAGTTATCAACATGCTAGTAAGTGTGCCTGAGCCAGAGGCCCCCTTTGGAGTCTGTCTCCTCCATTTCCAGTACCCAGGAGCAGCTTGCTAGACATGCCAGACCATGGTCCTTGGCGTGCTGTCCAGTTGCCAGGCACCACCTACTGCGCTTGCAACCTGAACAGATCCCATTCCTAGCAGCAGAGACAAGTTGCCCCAGTCTAGTAGAAGATAATACATTGCTCACAGGACAAACAAGAATCCATTCTTCTTAGGTCTCAAGATTTTATTTAAAAACTTGGGACATAGTCACTTCTAGGAAGTTTCATTTTTTTCTGTAAGGAACAGAGGTCTTCAAAGCCAGGGCTGGGAATACTGGGCACAGGACTTAGACTCATCTCAGCCAACACCTCAGCAACTTACCCTGCATCCTTACTTTATTCCTGGCTGTCAAATAATGGAAAAAGACCCCCAAGTGTGAGCCTTTGACCTCTGCCAGATCTATGTCCAGTCTGGGGTCAATACCAAGACCATTTGCAGCTAAACCCTATGGACTTAAATGCCAGGGCTTTGATGTTAACACCTATGTGATCTAGTAAAGTTCCCCAGTGATTTGTCACTGTATCACTCAGATCTTGAGATCACTTTATCTTATCTGCAAAGCACCCAGACCCAAGAGTATGCTCCAGACAGTCCACCTTGCACCTGAGTTTCAAGAGTAAACACTTCCTTGAGCCAGTGCCTCCCAGTCTTTCTGAGTACTGGGTCACCTGGGAGCATTTCAGACAAGACAGCTGGCATTATAGCCCACCTTCAGAGGTCCCAGCTCAGACATGGGCCCTACTGGGCATTGTGAGAAGGGAGTTTCACCTCTCCAAGTCTGCTTTCAGCCCCAAGCCTGAAATGTCTAAAGATATGTGTTTAATTTAAATCAATGTAAAGCATTTTCTGAACATTTTTCTTGTAAAACTTTAAATCACTTGACTCCCTACATACCCTTTCAAGAGTAAAGCCGCACAGATGTCTGCATACCTCCTGTGTTACTCCAGCTGGAGGCTGCTGGGACAAGTTCTCCAGGAGCCCTTCTGCCATCACCTAGATGCTGGGTCATGAGAGGACACTGGCCTCTTCACAGGGTTGAAGGTTATTGCCTTGGGCTCCTGGCTGCTGGGTGTTGGGCCCCATGATCACAGTTGCTTCTGGAAACAAGTAGAAGAGGATTAGAGAACACACTGCTGCAACTTGTTTTGACTCAGAAAGATGGCACAAATAGAGAGCCTGCCAGTCATCAACAGGAAATGCTAAGGAAGGTCCAAAACAGGAGGGTTTCCCCATCCCCCAGGCATGGAGGTCAAATCTGAAAACTTGTTAATGCTTTCATTTCAGAAAGAAATGTGTAGTATTAGCACTGACTTTGCTGCCATTCCTCGAGGGCAGTCACCTCACTTTACAGATGGGATGTAAACTATGGCTCTGGGCCTGTGGTGCCAGAGCAGTGACTAGGAAGCTGAATGACGCCCACAGAACCAACCTGCACCTTTTCCCAGAATATTTTCAGCATTTAAACCTCTCTAATTTCACAGCTTATATTAACTATAGTAAAACAAAATCTCTTGGATGTGAACTTTCATTCACAAAATACTGTCTGTTCTGTCGTTCACTGTGATCAGATTCCAGGACACTTGTGCTTGTCGTTCCCCACTACTGAGCCCCCCTTATGCACTGTGGCTGCACACAGCATTTTATCTGAAACAGCCTGGTCCCCTTAACATGTACAAAACAGCAATGGCAGAGGGGGGAGCCTTTCAGAGTGGCCTTGGTTCCACATCAGTGCCTCTAAGAAACACCCTATGCTTTGACACCATCAACATTTGGGGGGTTTTTTAATTTTTAATTTTATTTTTTATTTTATGTGTATGAGTGTATTGCCTGCAGGTATGTTAAGTGCACCTGTGTCATGCAGTGCCCATGGAGGTCAGACAAGGGTGTGGGATTCCCCTGGAACTGGAGCTCCAGGAAGTTGTTAGCCACCATGTAGGTACTGGGAATCTGCAAGAGCAACCAGTGCTCTTAACCACTGAGCCATCTCTCTAGCCCCATTCCTCAAGGTTTTAGAAGGGACTTGGGTCACTCAACTATCCCCAGGGGCCCATGGATAACACGCATTCTGACTAGCTGGCATGAGTGAAAAACAGAGGTACAGTAAGACTCAGACTTGGGAGGCAAGCAGGCTGGCTATATGGTCACCAGCTTCCAAACAAATCAAGAAAGTGCACTAGTCCCAGGGAGGCAGCAGCATGCAGGGCAGCCAGTCCAGCCAGCTCAGCCCTGTGCTCATCCAGGGTGGAGCTGCAGTCTGACTTGACCAGGGAGAGACAGCAGAGAAAAAAAGTAACTTCAGCACACTGCTCCAGATTCTAGTTTTTAACCATAAAAATCATTTTACTTTTAAAGCCAGGCTTGGTGGTACACACTTAATCCCAGCACTTGGGAGGCGGAAGCAGGTGGATCTCTCTGAGATGAGGCCAGCCTGGTCTACATAGCAAGCTTCAGGCCATCTGGGGCTATAGGGAAGACTTTGTCTCAAAAAGACCAAAAAAGAACCCCAATAACAAAACAACAAAAACCTCATTTTACTATTAATACAAAAATCATATGTGTGAGAAACCACGTTTTCACCAAATATTGATGAAGTAAATTTTGTATTTTCCTATTTTTTCATCTCTCTGCCACATGTTAAAACCAAATTATCAGATGGTTTTGGTAGCTACACCTTTAATCCCAACACTCAGAGGCTGACAGATCTCTGAGTTTGAGGCCAGCATGGTCTACATAGCAAGTTCTAGAACAGCCAGGGTTATATGTCTCCCTCCCTCCCCCCTCCCTCCCTCCCTCTCTAAGCCAATATCCAGGAGGCCAGAACAGATCTCCACATGGTTGAAGTGGGAGGTGGCCCTGTTGCTGTCTCTCCTGCTCTCTGGATTTCTTGGTGCTTCTTCACCTGCCCTGACCAAACCTTCGTGGCTCTCCAGTTCTGAAGCCAGAGAGTAAGTAAGAACATCTTCCTCCTCAGACTGTTCTGAGGGGGGAATGAATGAGTGAGCAGAGGTGGACACATGGCATGGAGAGATGGCTCCAAAAAGCATCTTGGCAGTTGTGTCTTTTCACTGCCTTGGCCGTGGTCTTCAATCTAGGTATGCTTTCCTGAACAGAAAGAGAGCAGTGTCTTCATGATGGTTCTTTCCTCCCTGTCACTAGAGGCATTGCTGGCCCTGGTAACCAAAGCATCTCTTCTTCCTCCTGGTACTTTTCTTGGTGGAATCAGACCACTCTGTAGAGCCATAGCCCTCTTGCACCAGCAGCAGTAGTAACTGGAGCTTGTTGTGCTCCTGCAGCAAGTCTGTCAGCTCCTACAGAGTGAAACCAGGCTGATTGGGATCCCTCAGGTCCACATCATTTTGTCTGGTCCCAGGCTCACCTCAGCTCAGGCAGCCTGGCTCTATGTAGCCATTCCACCTCCTTCCTGAGGCTGTCCCTCTCCATTCTCAGTTCCTTTACCACCAGGCTGCCCTCATTCACCAGCTACCCCAGCATCTCCAGCACATGTACCATCTTGAACTGAAGCCAGGTGATGAGAGGGTCACTGCCCAGGGCCATCAACTCAACCACCATGTAGGAGATGTCATACACAGCAGTGGCAGTCATCTGCAGGGGACTCTTGGCCAGGGCACCCTTGGGACAGCAGAGAAAAAAGGTGACCTTCAGCCCAGCAGTCCAGATTCTTGACCACAAGGACTGATAGAGCAGTTTGGTCAAATACGTTTTCTGGCCAGGAATGGGAGTTCTGACAATGATGGGATGCTGGTCTGACCTGCAGTCCTTTCTGTCAACTAAAAACTGACAACTCTAGGCCCACTGAAGCCTCAGAAAGTGTATACACACACACACACACACACACACACACACACATGCACACACACTTGTCATCCAGTCACCTGCTCCATTGCTCCCTCCTACTGACATTTGTCATCTGGGCCCAACATCCAGCCTGGAAAAGCAGACATGAAAAGGACTCTATCCTTAGAAAGCTGAGTCCTCCCCTCCCACTCAGATCTTCCCTGGGGTTTAGGAAATAGGACTTCAATGCATTCTTCTGATGCTGATTGAATTCCTCCCTCTGGGCAACTCTGTAATACAGGCACAAAATGGGGAATGGAATGGAGCAGGAAGGGTTTTAAATAGCACACAACCAGCTAATTTGCCCTGCCAAGATAGTCTATTATAAACAACAACAACAAAAATCTAGGTGATGCAATTTGTTTCCATGTCTCTGGGCTCAGAAGTGTTTACATTTTCAGAAACACACATGCTTCGAGAGTGGAGCCGAAATAGAGCCAAGAGCCAAGTCCTGCTGCTGCTTGTGCATGCTTTGGTACCGTTGCAGGTTGTGGTTGCAATTGAGACTGCAACTTGTTGTGGTGTTCAAATAATATCCTTTCCAAGGTGCAGGCCCCCTCAGGTGACTTGTGGGTATGGGATGCTGCTGAAATCAGCAGGTTCTGGGAACTGGAAGCTATGACTGACATAAAAGCAAGCCACTCCCAGGAGCTGTATTTAAAGACATGTTTGTTTCTAGAAATGACCACTGCAAGCTAGAGTCCCCAATTGAAATACTTTTAAGTGGACCCATGTCACTCATGAATAATCCTTCCTGAGACTTTTGAGAGGGCCAACATCATGAACATGGAGCCTTTATTTACAAAAAAAAATTTTTTTTAATATTTTATTATTTTTTTATTTTATGTATATGCATGTATCCCACATATAGATAAATGCCCGCAGAAGACAGAAGAGGCTGTCGGATCCCCTGGAACTGGAGTTAAGGACAGTTGTGGCTGCATATATGGAAGTGCACCAGTGTCGTGCAGTGCCCGCAGAGGTCAGAAGAGGGCGTCAGATCACCTAGAACTGGAGTTACAGACAGTTGTTAGCTGCCATGTGGGTGCTGGGATCTGAACCCAGGTCTTCTGCGAGAACATTTAGCGTTCTTAACTGCTGAGCTATCTATCCAGCCCCAAAATGTTTTAAGATATTTTGTAGGTCCTGTTCTGCTGTAATCAGGAAAGAGCAGCTAGCTGCCCTAGGACTGGACACAGTGCCATCCCTGGCTTTACTAGGAGTGCATGAGAAAATCAGGTTTGACTGGATAAATAGACAGGTCAGGCATCTTCTGGGAGGCTTGGAAATGCCTGAAGTGTCACACAAATGACAAGGGTCTAATATTAATGAATATTCTGTTCAAACTGAAGATTGACGGGAAGAGCTAGACTTTAGCAGAATTCTCTAGAATTGGCCAATCTTCATGTTCCAGGGACCGTTGGGTCTTGGAATATATCCTAGTTATTGCCTTCCTTTTTAAAGTTAGGAGTGCAGTTCTTAAGTAGCCTTGTTGTTCAAAGTCCCATGTTAGTCTGCTGAAGCTGAAATTGGAAGCTAGGAACTCTAGCTCAGACTTACTTGACTCTGGATTGCCCTATTAAAGCTTTAGTCTCGCTCAAGGCATGAGTGTGAATTGAAGTGTAGGTGCTTCTGAAAGGCAGATGTCTGTAACTCTGGGATCAGCAGACTTTCCACAAAGGGTCAAAGCATGCTCTATGCCAACTCCCCAGTCACCTCTGCCTTGTGACACAGAAGTGACTATAGACTGCACAGCAAATGAGAGACACCATGTGAATTTCAGATGATTCCTACATATCATAAAATTACTGGGGTTTTTTTCAACTATTTGAAAAATACAAAAATTAGTATTCCTTGTTTGTAGAGCGTATTTGAGCAGGCTCAGACCAGACCAGACCAGACTGGCCTGGAGCTGTACATCGTTGACTGGTCCCTTGCTCTTGGTGTCTTCTCTCAGTGGCTGTGGTTTGAGGGTAATTTTTTAAAAAAATATTATATTTTTATTTTATGTGTATGTATTGCCTGTATGTATGTGAGTGTACCTGTGTCATGCAATGCTGCAGAGATTAGAAGAGGGCTTTGGATTCCCCTGGAACTGGAGTTAAGGACGGTTCATAGCTGCCATGTGGGTGCTGGGAATTGAACCCACATCCTCTGCAAGAGCAGTCAGTGCTCTTAACCGTTGAGCCATCTCTCCATCTCTCCAGCCCCCAAGGGTAAATTTTTAGTGAAAGATTAAAGGGTAAAACTGAGAAGACAGAAGACCATAGGATGCCCCAGACAGGGAGGTGGGGGATATGGACTGGTTAAGGTCATTGGCTGTCCCCTGGGACTGTCCAGAAGCAAGTGGCTGCCCCTTGTGCCATCTTCACAGCCACCGCATTTGGAGTACCCAGGGAAGCCGTCCAGATTTCCTGAGAGCAGAGGTTTCAGTGCTGGTGTCCACTGGCCAGCTAAGGGTGAGCCAGATGTTACCTCATCCTTCCACTTCCCCACTCAACAGCCGTACCAGTACTCACCTAGCTTTTCCTTCCCACAGATCGACTTGTATGTAAGGGTCCTTGATTCTCCATGGAAAGGCCAGATTCTTCCATGCTCTGTAATGTTTGAGGTATTTGAACCATGACACTCAAAAAGTTTCAAATTTTGGAGTGTTTGGATTTCAGATTATCAAATTAATGACTCACAACTAAGAAGGTTTATGAAAATATTCTAAAATACAAAAAACTTAGAAGTCCGAACCACTCCCAGTTCTGTGCATTTCAGATAAAGGACACTCATTCTGTACCTCGTTCAGTTGTCGTGAATGAATGAATGAATGAATGAATGACTAATTAAAGATGCAGTTATTACCATTTTACAGGTGGAAAAACTAAGGTTGAGAGCACTAAAGTGACTTACCCAAGACAAGGCAGAGGAGTAAGGTTCACATCCAGGTTGGACTCCAAATTATTGATTCCAAAGCTGCAGTGCACACGGCTGGGTTGAGGGGACAGGCATCATCCTGCCTCCATCAGAGGCTAACCACTCCTCCAGCCACAGCCTCCCCTTAGGTCTGGCAGCCACTCTGTGGTTAGACCACTTTGCCTGGATGAAAAAGGGTTTCCATCACTAACAGGACCTCACCCCCATCTTCCCATCAACACGGTGTCCAGAGAAGCCACCAGAGCCAGGGTCCTGGGTTCATATGTATTTATTCACTTGTGGGCTCACAGGAAGTACTCAGTGTCTGTGTTAGTTGGATAGATGACCATGCAATGTTGCTTCACCCATCAGATGCCCTGGGAGACTCCAGTTCAGATGCTGAAATAAGCTTTCAGTGGAGGATCCCACAAGGGTTTTTTGTACTGTGGTCAGGTCCAAGCAGCATGTAATAAGGATGTACAGGTGCATGCAATAGGCCCAGCTCTTTTATACATTTGCCTTATGCTCATGGGCATCTGCAATCAACACCCCATTTTACAGAGCAAGGGACAGAGTTCAATGACATCAAGGAAATTGTTCAAGCTCATCAAGCTGGTCATAGCGGGGTAGGTGGGTTAGTAGACTATGCACAGCCTGGTGTTCCCTCACAGTTCTCCCCAGCCCTTTGCAGTTACCTTGGAGTTACCATAGTTAACTCCATAATTAATCCTAAAGACAAAAGCTTGGGCCCCATTCAAAGCAGTACTGAGAAGGAGGGCATACAGACTCCCATACTGCCCTGGCTGGAGCACCAGGTGCATCTATGCTGAGACCAGGCAAGAGCTGCTGCCATTGTCCCTACTCCTCACAGCCTACACCTGGGGTCTTTGATTCTAATATTTTTCATAGGCAGCCAACACAAGCAGGTGCAAAAACCTGCCATCACAGAAGGCCCTTCTTCAGGAGTGGCCTATATGGACATGGGTGTGCTTTAGGCCCAACGTAAGGCTACTGACCCTCATTGACTGGCCTGCCATTGGTTTCCCTCCCACCATGGCTGCATCCCATGGTGTGTGACTCCTCTGGTTTTCAAGAGTCCCCTATAAAGATGCCAATATGATAAAAGAGAAATGGATGTTAGGTGCATAGATGATGCCACAGGGCCGAGGAGATGGGAAGGGGCCTACTACCTGCCAGCCATCTCCAGCCTGCCACCATGTGACTTCTGCATTGGCCATGTGCTCATCCACACCACATGCTGGCTCAACTCCCATGGCTTACCCTTGGAATAGGATGGTTGGGGTCCTGACGAGCAGTGTATTGACAGCCCTGACCCATAGTGGCCTTCTCATAGATCTCCCCAGCATCAACTGGTCTCAGCTACCTCTGGTCCTGCTGTCCCAGAAGCTCCAACTCCCAACTCCTGGTCCCAGCTTATCCACACTAACATACCCACGCCCTCACTGAGCTTCAGTCCCGAGACAGCCTTAGAAGACAGCATGAGGATCAGAGGTAACAGGTTTTCAGTGTTGTTTTTACATAGCACATACATTATCTTAAGATTAAGCGGGTCAAAATAAATCTTTCTTAAGAAAACACACACACACACACACACACACACACACACAAAGAAAACTACAGGATGAATTCTAGACCAGCCTGGGTTACAAAGTGAGACTTTGTCTCAAAACACCGGAAGTAAATCACGGGTTCAATTCCCAGGAACTACAAAAGTAAATAAATGAATTATACATAGATGATAGATCGATGACAGAAGATAGATGATAGATAGATGATTGATTGATTGATAGATAGATAGATAGATAGATAGATAGATAGATAGATAGATGATAGGTAGATGATAGGTAGGTAGGTAGATAGATAAGATAGATGATAGATAGATAGATGATAGGCAGATGATAGATAGATGATAGATGATAGACAGACAGATAGATGGATGGATGGATGAATATGATAGATAGATAGATGATAGATAGATGATAGATAGATAGATTGACTG
>NW_008360302.1:1651225-1652182 GCF_000622305.1 Nannospalax galili
AGATAGATAGATAGATAGATAGATAGATAGATAGATAGATAGATAGATAGATAGACAGATAGGTAGATAGTAGGTCGGTCAGTCAGTCAGCCAGTCAGTCAATCAGAAGTACCAAGGGGTACATAGAGAACTTACCCAGATGTCTTCAGCAGTAGAGTCTGATGGTTCCTGGCAGTGAGGCTCCCACTCAACCCTGTTCCCACCAAGCTTGCTCAGACCCAGTCACATTCCTATTACAGTTCCGTCCTTTCCATCATCTCAGCCACATTCAAGGCCAAGGAGTCTGCCTTTGATGTGAGCTTGAAGTTGTATGGAGGCTGCCAGGGCAGGGCCCCTTGATCTTCATGCAGGACCTTCGTTTTCACCTTGAAGAGAGTGCATATCAGCAGCGGTACACCCCTCTTGCTTCTGTCTGCTTCTGTTTTGACTGTTCATTTCCATAGAGCTGCAGCAGCACCTGGGAGCTTACTAGAAGTACAAATGCTCACATCCTGACCCAGGCCTCTGACCAGTAGCCAGGAGGTTGAAGAAGCCTCATAGGGACTGACTCACTTGAAGCCTGAGAACCACCACCCTAGAACAGATCCTAGAGAGTTCTTATATTACCCATCTTTCCCAGAAACAAAAAAGTCATTCACACACCCAAAAGTTCTCACTGGTTACTTTCTTCTACATAAAATAAAACTATTATTTTTACAGGTTTAGCGAAAGAGTTAAAAGGTTGAGACAAAGATGAAATTAATGCTTTTCCAATGCCTTATTAGTCTCTCAAGCACAATATGCTTTGGGGACAGCATTTACTAGGAATGATTGTTACGCACCAGCCCAAATAACAAAGTAGAGAAAGATTCTCCAAAGAATAATGATTCTTATTTGAGAGAAGGAAAACACTGCAATGGGAATATTTGTGCCACAGAAACTTCAATGACGGTAAGGGAAGGTTTTAGAGGTTAAAAA
>NW_008360302.1:1652388-1665385 GCF_000622305.1 Nannospalax galili
GGATTACATCATATTTTGGAACAATAATCCTTAGTCCCAATGATTAACACCAAGAATCCCATCAGTCTGAGGTCAGACAGTTTCCAGGCAGCAACCTCTCTACAGAAGTATGTTTTGTATAATGTTGTGGTGGCCCCTATATAAGCTTGTGACTCAGAGAATTCTTTGTGATGATTCCTAACTCTTACTTTATAACCTTCCAGCTTTATTTTTTGTTAGGGTTGTCATAAATGACTCCATTTTTATTCTGACAACTTTTTTTAAACATTTCTTTCACAGGTGTGAAACCATATTTTAGTAGTCTTTTGGAAAATTCTAATTTTGACTAACTGTCCATCACTACTGATTGAAGATCCATCACTTTTACTGCCTGCCTTTTGAGGCCATGCACTGTGGTTTCTATACTGGTGCTGTCTTCAAGCCAAAGCATATTGTCAAGATTGTTTTAAAGCTACTCATTCCTTTTTGTGAGAGTTGGTTTACTCAAAAGTAGAAAAAAAACCTTCATTGGGAACATGTAGACTGTCTTTTGCTGATCTCCCTCCATATGCACAGTGCTCCCCTCCCCAGGGCCCTGTACCTATGTGACACTCAGGGCTATAGGGTGACAGGGCTTTCTCTCAGTTTTGAAGGGAAACAATAGTCCTCACAGATGAACTCCAAGGATGATCTTTCATGCCCTTTGGGATGTGCAGTCCCCAGTTTGGAGACCTCTGCTTCCCCTAAAAGCCATGTGGAGGCCCATAAAAAACAAAATAAAACAAAAAAACCCACCCCTTTAAAAAAATATTTGTATTGATTCAAAGAGGATTTCATACACTGTATTTTGATTATATTCTAACCCCCTCACACCTCTCTCACTGCCACCTTTGAAGCCCTCTGACTTCGTGTCCTCTATTATTATTTGTCTTTTTTAAAGGTCTTTGGAGTCTAATCTGTGTTTCCCAAATGCTCTTGGGTGTGGTCTATTCCTTGGAGTCTGGTCAACCTACCAGGTGACACACTAGTAAAGAAAACTGACTCTCCCTCTCCCAGAAGCTATCAATTGCCAGTAGATCCTCAGCTTTGGCTGGGGCTTCTTGCCCGCTTCCCCCATCCACACTGGGTTTTGTCTGGCTTGGGTTTGCACATGTCTTGTGCATGCTGTCACACATACTGTGGGTTCATAGTGCAACTACACTGTGGTGTCCAGACAACACAGTTTTCTTCTTGTATTCATCTACCACCTCCAGTTCTTGTAATCTTTCTGCTGCCTCTTCTACAACGACTCTGAACCTTTGGGGAGGCAAGAGTGTGCGACAGGTGTCTCATTTAGGGCTGTATTGAAGTATTAAAGAGATGTCTTTTTTCAAAAATATTTGCTCATGGCTGTAAAGTCCATATAAGGAAGGCTGCAAGGTTCAGGAATCATAGGAGACCACATGTCCCTTTCCCCTTTGTGATTAGATCTTCATCTGAGGTTTGAGCCCAGGAGGCAGGTCACCATGGGCTCTGCCCCTGCCCAGAATCACCAGCCTCCCACCAGCTGCCCAGCAGTCAATTAGGAACCAAGTCTCAGGAGAAGAAGAGGGAGGTGGTTCATCAGACTCTTGTGGCATTTCTGAAATCCCATTTCCAGTCACAATCCTGAAGCAGGTGCTTCTGTTTTTAAGTAGATCTTCAGTTGCTATTCCAGTCCTGTGAGTTGCTAGTTTTTTCCAAGGACTGAACTGCTATTTTTTTCTTGTAGTGGAGGCACCGTGAGCAGCCAGGATCCTAGCCAGGAGCAGCTGGAGAGCTGAGGCCTCTCCCTCACCATTCTCAGACATCCATGGGGATAGCCCCACACTGAGATGGCCTGGCCACAGCCCAGAGAAGCCCTTGAGCAGGCCTCTTTGTGTTTGGGTTTCACTTAGGCATGTGTGTGTGTCTCGCCCCACCTGGGAAAATCAAAACAAAAACAAGCCAGGCCTGTGCTCCTTCTTAAGGGACCTCAGTTCCCCAGGGCATTGAGAGTGCCTGGGGACAGGCCCAGAAGGAAGCAAAGCACTTCTCACAGGAAAAGTCAGAACCTCAATAAAAGCATTTTAGAAATAGAGTCTACAAACACCCGGGATGCCACATACAGTCAGGAAACCAAGATCTTTCCCTCTGAGAATTTCAGTTTGATTTGAATAAAAATCTTAAAAACGTGTTTCACATGGTATGAAAAACCATCTCACAACTGTTTCTAGAGATTTCAGGACCCCATAGCACTGATCTTTAAAGAATGAAGCGTGGTGTGCTGCTGCTGCTAGTCCCAGGTACATGGGAGGCTGAGGCAGGAAGATTCTTCTAGACTAGTTCAAGACCAGTTTTGGCAACATATTGGGACCCCCATTTCTTTAGAAAGAATAGAACTGACAATTTCACTCAAACACCAGGCTAGCATCATTTCTCTGGTGAAATCACAGTAAAGACAGGCATCATTCCATCCCATGATGGCCTCTTCACAGAGTTTAGAAAACAACCCAACATCCCACAAAGTAACATACAAACAAGGTTGGGGTATTTTGTGGGGACCTTGGTTTTTCATTTCTATACTGATTTTGGTTTTAGAGTTATAATGTTAATGCTATGTGTGTTTATAATGTTTGTTTAAATCACATGGCAAGAAAAAATTTTTCATCAACTCTGAACTTCTGGTTTCCTTTCTTAACAGTTTTGTGTATGACTCGGATTTAAATGCCACTATTCTTATATTTGACTCACATCTCCACAATTATTGCCAGCAAAGATGACTGCTGTAAAGATTACAAAGTGTTTCAGCACTGAGGACTAGCAAAGCTGGGGCGCTAGGGAGGTGTGCTGTCACCTGGGTGTTTACCAGGAGCTGCCTCTCAGCAGACACATTCAGGCAGAAAGAGGTAGGCACCGCTGGGAAAGAAGCAGCCAGCAGAGGTTTGGGGAGCGTTGCATGGCACTATCTCTCATCATCCTTTGGGCCAGAAATGTTCTGGTTTTACTGTCTGTGGTTAATAAATACAAAGTGAACTTCATACATGTTTACTAACTAATGAATAAGCTGATATATGATTTAGATGTGCACACACACACACACACACACACACACACACACACACCCTTTCCCTAGGGTGCAATTGTAGACACACTGGAGGCGACCTGGAGCTGGTGAGGTCATTGTACCTGGCTCATACTTGTTCCATAAGCTTGGAGGGCAGGTACAAAACTTCCCCTGATCCCTGGCTTCCCTAGGTAGTGGACTGGGGGTCCTAGGGACTAGGTTTGGCTATCACAGCTGGGACAGCACGGTCATGGCTGTGTTTAGGTTGCTCCTCAGATTTCCCAGGAACCACAGTCTTCATAGGAACAGAACCAGGAAGGAAACAATCCAAGAGGCTTATGGTTAGATACTGTGATGTTCACAAGTGATTGTACAACCCACAATGCAGCAAAGCTTGTCCCTGCTACCTGTGGGTACCCGACAGATCACATCCCATTGGCAGCCTCCTGGGGCCTCCAGCAATTGAGCTGAGATATCAGCTACCAGGTCCCCTTGGACAGAAACCCCAGAGATCTGGGCTCTGCCTTCTGAAACAAGAATCCACTAGAACCTCCACACTCACTAGGAGGTGTTTGGTAAAGGAGGACAAAATGAGACAAGCAGACACAGAAACACACCGAGCAAATGAAAAACCAGGGAGTCTGTCAGACTCTGCAGGCCTCAGGAGCCGGGGGTGGGTGTTGCCAGGAAGAACAGAAATTCTCACCATCCTTGTCAACCCGGAGTACTTGACCCCACCCCAAGTGTCTTCATGTACTCTTACTGCACTTAAACTCTAGGAATTCATTTCCTCGCAGTTCTGGAGGCTGGAGGTCTAGAACAAGGTGTCAATCCTTTGGGTTTTGGTCTTTTGGAGACAGGGTCTCCCTGTAGTCACAGCTGGTCTGGATTCACTATGGAAATCAGGCTGGCCTTAAATTCATAGAGATCCGCCTGCCTCTGCCCCCCAAGTGCTGGGATTAAAAGCATGTGCCACCACGCCCAGCTGATCCAAAGCTTTTGAACTAGCACCGCCCACTCATTGTGGGTTAATGTCAGTGACCGTTGGGCATGATCCAAATTCTGCTCAGGATGGCACAGGCCATCTCAGGTGTTGTTTTGAATTGTGCTTACTTAGATTGTGTTTACTTAGATAGCTAACAGTACGGGTAGTTCCCAGGCCTAGCTAGCACACACTTCAACCTCAGATGCAGGACAACGTGCAAGGCTCTGAGTCACCTTTCCCGGATACTGCAGATGAGATTCCCCCACACTATCACCCCTCACCCCCCACCACAACCCTTAGTGAGGTCTGAACCTAGCTAGGGCTCATGCACTCCAAACAAGCACCCTATCACTGAGCCACATCCTCTGCCCTCCTTTTACTGTTTGTCACTAAGTTGACAAATAAGGCCTTGAACTTGTGATCTTGCTGTCTCACCCTCCCTGATAGCTGGGATTACAGGCCTGGCTGAGCCACTGGGATTTAGACTACTCTGTTAGAGCAAAATTCCATGCCTGATCTTTATCAGAGAATAGTTAATCAGTTAATCATACTAATCTTCTGCTTCTATTAATGACAGAATAAATGAACTGAGCAATCAGTCCAACAACTAGAAAAGCTAAACTAACAATAGCAAATACTGAAGGCTCAGGAAGCTAACATAAATGTGATTAATGAATGCTGGGTGTGGCATGCGCCTTTAATCCCAGCTTGGGAGGCAGAGGCAGGTGGATCACTGCCATCAAAGCCAGCCTAGTCTACATAGTGAGTTTCAGGTGGGCTGGGGCTACAGGAGACCCTGTCAAAAAAAAAAAAAAACAAAGTGAATAATGACCAGGCCAATATCTCTGAAGAGCAGACACTGGTAGAGAAGACATTAGGGACACTGCTGTTCACATAGAGCACATACCCAAAGAACTCTGTGTATCCATTACGGAGATGCCTGCTCATCCATGTTGACTACTGCACTGTTCGCAATAGCTAGGAAATGGAATCTGCCTACACATCCATCAACTTATGAATGGACCATGAAAAAGCGGTACATGTACACAATGGAATTTTATTCAGCTGTAACGAAAAAATGAAACTGAACTTTACAGGTAAATGGATGGAACTGGAAAAATTCTGTTTGCAGTAACCTTAGAACAGAAAAACAAACACCATATGTTCTTCCTCAAGAGGGGGACAGTAGAATGTGGGTGATAAGAAAGTAGTGAGGAAGAATACTGGAGCTGGAAAGGTTTAAGGAGGGAGGGAGTGGGGAGGGTTATAAGGGTCAAGGGTAGGGTTAACAAAAATGAAGGGGTTACAAAAAAGACATATGGAAACCTATCTTGTAACCAAACTAAAGATATATTTTTTAAAGTTTAAAGGGAGATCCCCTACATGATTGGAAAACGCTATTTCTAGAAGCTGTGGGTTATTAAACAGAAACCCCAGTGCCACAATGCCTTCTTATGAGTTTGTTGGTCAGAGAGATCTCAGAGATCCCCAAAACACTACAGGCTCTTTCCATTCCTCTTGGTTGCTCACCAGAGCTGGATGATCAGACCCTAATGCCAAAGATTTGATACATCTTGGTTACATGATAAAGAACAATCAAGCTGGGACTGAGCACGAAGATTCCTGCCTGCCTGCCTGCCTGCCTGCCTGCCTGCCTGCCTGCCTGCTAGCTTTCATAGTCCTAGAAGGTGTTATGCAGGCTGCTGGGAGAGACAAGGCATTGATGGTCTTACCCTGTGGTGAATCCTGTAAACTACAATACCGACATGCCAGGCAAGATGTGCCCCTGGGTGCAATAGAGCCACTATTATTATAGGGGTAACCAACACTCCATGATTGGATTTAAGGCCTGCTTCATAAAAGGGAATGCATGTCTGATACATGTCATGTTGTAAACCTGATCAAAATCTATGGTGGGGTGTTAATAAGGCCTGGGGGAAACAGAATCCTGTTACTTAGCTAAATTGACATAGCTTCAAACTGCCTTCTAAATATATTTATACAATACACAAGTGCTACTCTCCACCTTAATCTTTCCAGTGAACAGTGGCGAGTGTAGAGACTTGTAGCTGCACAAGGTACTGAGAATAAAGGACAAATGAGTACTCAGCTCTGTATTTATACCAACCCCTCTAAGGCTCAAGGAGCTTTGTGGAAGAGTGTGCAGAAACCAGTATAAGGGCTGGAGGATGGGAGAGAAGTGCAGAATAGTGCCATCTTCTGGGAAAGTCATGGCCAGTGCGATCACAAACTCACAGCAGCTATGGATGCCTGCACTGGATCTGCACAAGAATAGGTCACTGGTCACCCCTGTAACAACAGTGGTACCATTGCACCCCAGGGCACATCTTGCCTGGAATATTGGTACTGCAGTTTTCAGGGTTCATGGCTGGTAAGACCACGGATGTCTTATCTTTCCCACGAGTCAACAATCAGGCATGGATGGAGAGGGGCTCAGGGGCGCCCTACCCTTCACTGCTCAATTATTTGCTCCTTATAGATTCAGGGATAAGGGTAGTCATTATCTTCAGCTGTGTGCCCACTGGTGATCCCACCAGGCTCCAATGGATAGTTCCAATCCAATCATCATATATATGGATGGCCCTGGTTAAATTAAATGGATCATTAAAAAAACCCCAAAAGTCATGAGTTTGGAGAAGGGATTGGTAGAGAGTAGGGGCTGATAGGGATGGAAGGGAGATATAGGAAGGTGTGAGAAGAGTAATCAAAATGCATAATGCATGTATGAAATTGATCAAAGGGCAAGCTTAATTAAAAAACAATAACACAAAGTATGAAAAAGATTTAGAAAGAAATACCTAAAGGAAATGTGAAATTCTATTAATAGAAAAATAGATTGAAGGCAAGAAACTTACTACAGGTGAAGGATATTTTAAAACAATAAAAGGATTTATTCACCAGAAAGATCTAGCAAATCTGAATTTGTATGTACATAATAAACATAATAATATAGCCTCAAAAATACATTAAGTAAAAGCTGATAAAACTGAAAGCAAAATAATTAACAAACTATAATTATAGTGAGGAAATAACAATGCATTTCTCCTACGAACCTTGGAAAAGAGAAAAGTTCTGAAATGGGTCAAAAGAGGCACTTAACTGAAAAACTTGACCTAAGAGTTCAAGAACCCTGTTAGTAAGTCCTCTCAGCCCCTCCTCCTCTTCCTCCTAGCGGCTTTCTTTCAGGCCCACCCCCAGCAGCCAGCCATACTGGCAGACACTGGTGTTAAGTCCCCTTGACCCCATCCCACCCCATGGCATTTACCTCAGTACTTTGCCCAAACAACTACTCATATGGACATTGGTGTTTAGATACTTCAACCCCACTCTGCTGTCCGCCCTAAAACCTCACTCAAGCACTCACACAGCCACCTTGACTCCAATGGCCACCCAGTAGTCACTGAATTGGAATCACCTCAGCCTCCCCACTCACAAATTAACACTGTCTGAAAGACTGAGCTACACACCTCCTACCTAATCTGAAATCAGAAAAGCTAACCGAAAAAAGAAGGGAGGGAGGGAGGGAGGGAGGAGGGAGGGAGGAAGGAAGGGAAAGAAAGAAAGAAAGAAAGAAAGAAAGAAAGAAAGAAAGAAAGAAAGAAAGAAAGGAAGGAAGGAAGGAAGGAAGGAAGGAAGAAAGGAAGAAAGAAAACCAAACTCCCACTCAGCACAAGTAGACTAGAAACTCATATCAAACTCACAACCAACAACCTAACTCCAGAGGCCCAGGTCCCATCACAAAACACAAATAATTAAAGAAATAAGACAAGGCAGTGCTCTCTCACAAAGACCATCTGTCTTGTAATGTGCTCCCAACAAGAACAACCTAGACAAATCTCAAGATACAGAATTTAAAAGAACAAGTATAAACATGTTCATAGAGTTCAAGGAATTTAAAGAGGAAACTAATAGACTTTTGAACAAACTTACAAAGGGTAGGAATAAACTAACCAAAGTCCAAGAAAACACAAAATAACTGAGTGAAATAATGAAGACAATTCAGAATACAAAAAGTAACTTCAGTAAAGAGATCAAAATACTGAAGAAAACCCAAGCTGAAATGAAGATGGAAATGGAAAATTCAACAACCCAATAAAAAAATTCAGTGGAAAAATCTTACCACAGAATACATGACATAGAAGACAGAATATCAGGTCGTGAAGACAAGGTAAAGGAATTGAAACATTCAGCCAAAGAAAATGGTAAGTTAAAAAAACTCATGAATGGAATGTGAAGGACTTTGGGACCCCATGAAAAGACAAAGTACATGAATTATGGATATAAAAGAAGAATGCAACATCAAAGGCATAAAACAGTTCTTCAACAGAATCATAGAAGAAAATTTCCCAAAATGGAAATAGATGTCCATTCATATATATGAGGCACACAGAACACCAAATAGACAGGACCTGAAAAGAAACTCCCATGCCATATTATAGTTAAAACACTAAACATGCAGAACAAAGAAAGGGTATTACAACCTTCAAGAGAGAAACTACAAGCCACATATGAAACAAGCCCATGAGAATGACAACTGACTTCTCAATAGAAACTTTAAAAGCCAGAAGAGCCTGGAGTAATGTACTTCAAGTCCTAAAAGAACACAGAGGCCAGCCCAGACTACCCAACAAAACTATCTGCCATAGTTGAAGGAGAAAGAAAACCTTTCCATGACATAAACAGGCTAAAGGAATTCATGTTCACCAAAGCAGCACTATGGAGAATAGTGGGAAGAATACATAGAACTGAAGAGAAGAATAAGCATAACCAAAGGCTACAGGAATTAAAAAATGAAGATGACGGTACAGTAACTACTGTCCTAGTTAGCATTAACTGTCAACCTGACACAGCCTAGAATCACCTGGGGTTGGGTAGGGTCTCACTTGAGTAATTGTCCTTATCAGATTGGCCTGTAAGCATGTCTGTGTGGAGTTCTACTGATTGTCTTAGTTGATATAGGAAGACCCAGCCCATTGAGGCAGGGTCTCAGGTGGTCCTGGTCTGAAAACTAGCCAAACATTAGCCTATGAATGAGACAGCAAGCAGCATTCTTCCATGGTTTCTGCTTCACTTACTGCTTGACTTCCTGCCCTAATTTCCCTCAGTGACGAACTGTGACCTGGAAAATGTAAACCAAATAAATCCTTTTATCCCAGAGTTGCTTTTGGTCAGAGTGTTTTATCACAGCAACAGAAGAGAAACTAGAACAGAAATTGATACCAGGAAAGTGAGGTTGTTGCTGTAATTAACCTGACCATGTTGTGTGGAAGATTGTGGAAGATTTTGGAGCTTTGGAGCTTTTGACTGGAAAAGACATTGACTGCTCAGAGCTTAATGAAATGTTGTTGTGGGAGCTTGGATAATAATGCTGAGAGAAATGCAGATGATGGAGGCATGGTTGGTGATATTTCAGAAGGGAACATGGACTTAAGAACTGGACCAGGGGCCATCTGTGTGATATTTTAGGATTTTTTTTGTTTGCTGGTCATGGTGGGCTGAAGAATCAGTTGTGATTAATGAGAGATCAGCACCATTGAGTGAAATCTTCTGTGAAGTATTTCCTCAGGGTCAGCACACAGCAGCAATGATCCAGAAGGGCCAAGGTTGCATCTCAAGCTGGCAGCCAAACTTGGTAATGTGTAAGAACCTCCCATATGTTACTGGTTTTGAAGGCATGAAAACTGCAGGATTGAAGGGGTCATGGAAAGAAGCTGAGGCTTGGTACCATGTGGCAGGGCTAGAGTCCCTGTGGAGAGACCAGGAGGGGTGACTAGTGAAGGTATAGCATCAGATGCAATTGAAACCTCACAATACTAGAGATGCCAAGACTGTGGAACATCCACCAAAGACAGCAGTAGGTGTGAAGTAGAGCTAGCCTGAGCCTATAAGTTGCATGTGCTGTGGACAGCAGAGCTAGAGAGATGAAACTGCTCAAGCCCTTCAGATCTCATAAAGTTGTGCATCACAGATGCTGAACATTAAGCTACAGGATTGGGGTTTTCACCACTAGATTTTTCTTTTGCTTTGGTTTGTTTTTATGCCCGGTTCTTTCCTTGTGGAATAAGAAAGTATGTAACTTATGTCTTATTTTACAAGAGCCCACAGTTAGGAGACTGAATTTTTAAAGAGACACTAACTTTTAAAAATATATATTTTATTATTTTTATTTTATTTGTATGAGTAGATTGCCTGCATGTATGTGAGTGCACCTGTGTTGTGCAATGCCTTGGCGGTCAGAAGAGGGCGTCGGATTCCCCTGGAACTGGAGTTAAGGATGGTTCTTAGCCACCATGTGGGTGCTGGCAATTGAACCCGGGTCTTCTGCAAGAACAGTCAGTGCTCTTAACCACTGAGCCATCTCTCCAGCCCTAGACACTAACTTAAAGTGCCTGATGTCATAAATCTGTTCAAGAACCTGTGATTAGAGAGGTCATAGACCTAAGGGAGAAGCTATTGTTATTTTGCTGAATTGATATAGTATCCATATGCCTTCCAAATATTTATCCTTATACCCTTGGCCCAGCTCTCACCCCCCCCTCAGAGAACCTTCTTTTTGCACTGGATGGAGGTTAACACAGAGAACCACAAATGATCAAAATGTAGAGGAAAAGTGACTGTAGTGTGCTCATCCCCAAATGGGACATCTGCCACACATCCCTCCCCACGAGGCTTAGGCAATGTTACAGTAGAGGGGAAGGAAAGACTCTATCAGCCAGAGGTCAAAACAGTCTCTTTTGGACTTGATAGGTAGTTGCACTCATGAGATCTCAACTATAGTTGCCTACACAAGAGCTATGGAAGATTAATTTAGTCAATATTCCAGCATGATCTGGGAGGGGGCTCACAAGGTTCCACACCTAGTTGAAAAGCCTCTAGTATGTTGTCTGTACTCTACTGGACAGCTTTACACCCAAGTGCATATGGATAACACTAATTGGTCTCAATAGGCTTTATACCCTGTCGCCCAAGTTCTCTTAGGGTTCCTTGCTCCTGGCACCACTAGACAAACAACATTAACACATCTTTATCTGAATTTTTCATAGTTTATATCCTGGTTAGGGGGAATAAAGTAACTTAGAAAGGTGAATACCCAACACTCCACAAGAAAACAAACACCAGTTCTGCTCTGTGGTTCAGTGGTCTGCTGTTTCAGATTGCTTCCATGCCCTGCCCACAGTCTCCATTAGCTTTCGCCCAAGCTTCGTGGGCCCACAGTCTAGTCCCAGGTTGGTAAATGCCCCCTCTCACATCGACATGGGCGAGACACCAGGGCCATTTTTTCTGCACTGCGCCACTTGAGTTCCAAGAAGGATGGGGCCAAAACCTCTCCTCGGCAGCTAACTCCCCACAGTCAATTCTCCAGAGCTGGCTCCAACCCTCGGAGGAACCAGGCCCCTTGGGACACATACCTTCTTAGAGAACTGGGGTGGACAAACTTGGGAGGGAGTGTGGCAGAAGGGGGTGAGAATTCAAGGTGGGGAGTGAAGTGTGGATTTGATCAAAATAAAACACATACGAAGAAAAATGAATTTAAAACATATTAAAATGTTTGACCCAAAATAACCAATACTAAAGCATAGTCTAGTAAAATATTAGACTTAAAAAAGAAGAGATAAAAACTTTTGGTATCTAGGCAGAAAGGCCAAGTAACTTGGCAGGAGGGAAAAATCAATTGTCACATAAGAGTCAAAGGGGGATGTGTTGGGGCATCCAGGGGAAGTGAGGGAGGGATTTGGGAGTGAACAGATTATGATGCATTGCATGCATGTATGAAATTGGCAAAGAATAAATTCAACGTACTCTTAAAATGTAAATAAAATAAAAATGAATTGTCAGAGAACATTTTAATAGAAAGATTTTATGCCCCCAAAATGAGCAAAATATTTAAATACTCAAGGAACAAAATGAAAATCAAGGATTTTATTAATCTATACAAGCAAACCTTTCCTTTTTTTTCTTTTCTTTTCCATTGTGTGTGCCTGTTTTGTTTGTTTTCTTTTTCATATACAGAATCTCATTATATAACCCAGGCTGGCCTTGGACTTGCTATGTAGTAAAGCTGGCCTCAAACTTAAGATTTTCCATCATCTGCTTCCAGAGTGCTAGGATTACAGATATATGTTATCACACCCAGATCTAGACTTTTAAATATAAATATTTCAGGAAAATTGTGCCTGGAACATAGGAAAATTCAAAGGATACTAATTCCATAACCTTTTCTTAGGAAACAGAAATGAGTGTTGATAATCACTATATGTGTGTATAAAATTAAGGATGCTTGAGAAATACAAAACAGCTAGTGTAGTCTGTACTAAATATATGCTTCATAGAAGAGGATCAACAAGAAAAGAGGCAACAGAGGGAGAATGCACATAAAGCAGTTTTGCTATTTTGTAGCCAAATTTGGACATTAGTATATCATTTACCACTAAAAGAAACCAATGCTTCTGGGAGAAATTTCTAGGGCAAGAATTGTACAAGATGAGCCTGGAGTAGCTTGTTACACCAGATGGGCAAGAAGCTAGCATAGGAGCTGAGTAGCACATGATCTCAAATACGGGACAACTTGAGTATGAAGGATAATTACTGTAATGGATGAAACATGCCTAATAATATTTTGAATCAGGGGCTGGGGATATTGCTCAGTAGTAGAGCTCTTGCTTAGCATGTAAAAAGAAGGCCCTGGGTTGGATCCCCAACACCATATAGAAACTACAAGGCTTTCACTTTTTAAAATTTATTTATTAATCTCAAATACGGGACAACTTGAGTATGAAGGATAATTACTGTAATGGATGAAACATGCCTAATAATATTTTGAATCAGGGGCTGGGGATATTGCTCAGTAGTAGAGCTCTTGCTTAGCATGTAAAAAGAAGGCCCTGGGTTGGATCCCCAACACCATATAGAAACTACAAGGCTTTCACTTTTTAAAATTTATTTATTAT
>NW_008360302.1:1665684-1666664 GCF_000622305.1 Nannospalax galili
CAGCAGTTCGAAGTTCAATTAATATGAGTCCTTCTCCCTTCACTAATCAGACTAACCAACATTTTCATGAAAGGTGTTACCTTTCAAAAACTAGAATCAGGGGCTGGAAAGTGGCTCAGTGGTTAAGAGCACTGGCTTCTCCTATATAGGACCCAGATTCGATTGCCAGCACCCACATGGCAGCTAAAAATCATCTGTAACTCCAGTTCCTGAGGATCTGATGCCCTCTTCTGACCTCTGAGTGTATTGCATGACACAGTTGCACTTATATACACACAGGTGATACACTCATACACATAAAGTACTACTACTACTACTACTACTAATAATAATAATAATAATAATAATAATAATTCATCTGTAACTCCAGTTCCTGAGGATCCGACGCCCTCTTCTGACCTCTGAGTGTATTGCATGACACGGTTGCACTTATATACACACAGGCGATACACTCATACACATAAAGTACTACTACTACTACTACTACTACTAATAATAATAATAATAATAATAAATTATAAAAATAAATAAGTAGCCAGGCATGGTGGCGCACACCTTTAGTCCCAGCACTTGGGAGGCAGAGGCAGGCGGATCTCTATGAATTCAAGGCCAGTCTGGTCTACATAGGGAATTCCTTGCTAGCTGGGGCTACAGGGAGACCCTGTCTCAAGAAACAAAACAAACAAACAGACAAAATAAAGAATGAATGAATAAATAAATAAATAAATAAATAAATAAATAAAAATAAACCTCTGAGAGAAAGAGGAAGAGGAAAATTACAAAATAAAAGAAACATAAAGTCAGGCATGAGGGTTCACACCTTTAATTCCAGCACTCAGGAGGCAGAGGGAGGCAGTGATATCTGTGAGATCAAGGCCAGCCTGGTCCACATAGGGAGTTCCAGGGCAGCTGGGACTACAGGGAAACCTTGTCTCTCTCTCTCTCTCACACACACACACACACACACACACACACACACA
>NW_008360302.1:1666930-1668399 GCF_000622305.1 Nannospalax galili
ACCCATATCACAAAAAGAAATTGAAACAGTAATACAAAACCTCCCAACTAAAAAAAGCCCAGGACCAGGTGGATTTACATCAGAATTCTATCAGACATTTAAAGAAGATCTACATCAATACTACTTAAATTATTCAAAAAGATAGAAATAGAAGAACTCCAAGATTCCTTCTATAAAGCCAGCATCACTCTAATACCCAAACCCGGTAAAGACACAACCAAAAAAGAAACTATAGACCCATATCCTTAATGAACATAGATGCAAAAATTCTCAACAAAATACTTGCAAACTGAATACAGACACACATCAAAAAGATCATTCAGCATTATCAAGCAGGCTTTATCCTAAAGATGCAGGGATGGTTCAATATACCCGTCAATAAATGTTATTAATCATATAAATGGACTCAAAGACAAAAAACACATTGTCATCCAAACAGATGCAGAAAAGGCATTTGACAAAATTCAGCATGCACTAATTATGTTCAAAGTCCTAGAGGGACTTGGACTAGAGTGAACATACCTCAACATAATTAAAGCTATATATAACATCACCATAATTAAAGCTATATACAACAAACCTACAGCCAACATCATTCTAAATGGAGAAAAACTGGGAGCATTCCCATTAAAATCAGGAACCAGATAAACACGTCCACCATCTCCACTCCATTTTAACTTAGTGCTTGAAATTCTTGCTAGAGCAATAAGATAGAAGAAGGAAATTAAAGAGTACTAACTGGAAAAGAAGAGGTCAAACTATCCCTTTTTGAAGATATGATATTATACCTAAGAGATTCCAAAATTTCCACCAGAAAACTCCTAGAACTGATCAATACTTTCAGTATAGCGGCAGGTTATGAAATCAATCTACAAAAATTAGTAGCCTTTCTATATAGCAATAATATGGAATTGGAGAAAGAATACAGGATAATGCTCCCATTCACAATAGCTGCAAAAAAAAAAATATCTTGGAATACATCTGACCAAAGATACCAAAGGTATGCAATGAAAAATTTAAATTGTTAAAGAGATTGAGGAAGACACCCGGAGATGGAAGGACCTCCTATGCTCATGGATTGGAAGAATTAATATTGTGAAAATGACCATCCTACCAAAAGCAATATATAAATTCAATGCAATCCCAATCAAAATCCTCATTATGTACTTCATAGAATTAGAAAAAAAGACCATCCTTAAATTCATATGGAAGCACAAAAGACCCTGGATAGTCAAAGCAACCTTGAGCACAAAGAGCAATGCTGGGGGGATTATTATACCAGGTCTCAAAGTATACTACAGAGCTATAGTCATAAAAACAGCATGGTACTGGCACAAAAATAGACACATAGATCAATGGAACAACATTGAAGAGCCAAACCTGAGTACATGCAATTTTAGCCACCTGATATTTGACAAAGGTGCCAAGAACACACAATGGAGGAAAGACAGCATCTTCAACAAATGGTG
>NW_008360302.1:1668575-1670110 GCF_000622305.1 Nannospalax galili
TATCAGACAGTGTTGCTCAGGAATTAAGGTCAGCAATCAACAAGTGGGAGCTCATTAAGCTAAAAAGCTTCTGTACAACAAAAGAAACAATCAAAAAAGTGAAGAGAAAACCCACAAAATGGGAAAAAAAAACCACCAGTGACACATCTGACAGAGGTTTAATATCCAGAATATATAAAGAACCCAAAAACCAGAGAATCAAGACAAGAAGTAACCCAATTAAAAGATGGGCTAAAGAGCTGAACGTCTAAACAGAGAGTTCTCAAATGAAGAAATAAAGATGACTAAGAAACATCTCAAAAAGTGTTCAACATTGTTAGTAATTAGGGAAATGCAAATTAAAACCACCCTAAGGTATCACCTTACCCCAATCTGACTGGCCAGGACCAAGAGAACAAAGGATACCAAATGCTGGCAAGGATGTAGAGAAAGGGGAATGCTCATTCACTGCTGGTAGGATTGCAAATTCGTGCAACCTCTGTGGAAAACAGTGTGGCGAACTCTTAAAAAACTAGAAATGAATCTAGCATATGACCCGGTTATACCTTGGCATATACCCAAAAAACTCATCCTATTGTAGAGACACTTGTATAACCATGTTTGTTGCTGCTCTTTTCACAATAACTAAGAGATGGAAGCAACCTAAGTGCTCCTCAACTGACGAGTGGTTAACAAAAATGTGGTATATTTACACAGTGTTCTATTCAGCAGTAAAGAAATATGAAATGAAATTTGCAGGTAAATTGATGGATCTAGAAACTGTTATACTAGGTGAAGTAACACAGACTCAGAAAAGCAAAGGACATATGTTCTCCCTCATATGTGGATCCTAGCACCAAATCCTTTTAAATTCCAGGTCCTTTTAATAAGATGATGCTATACTGCAGTGCCTTCTGCATGAAATACCATCATCATGACTTCAGCTGAGCCTGATTGCTAAACATCGTCACAATTGAGTTTGTTGATGGTTGTGCTCATTCATTAAAGGAGGGCCAAGCAGGGTCATTGGACCCTCACCACATACCCAGCCACTCTTTCCAGCTAACTGTATGTAATTTGACCCTAATCATGCATGGCCTCCTGGATTTGGGGAGAATTAAAGTATACAATCTGGGGAAGGCTAGGAAGAGCAGGCATGACCCATGCTGGGTAAAGGCTTTCCAGTGTGCATACCCTCAGGTCATACATACACTTCAGCAGCCCCTCAGTTATCTTGGTAAGTAAGCTCAATAATTTCATTGGTTCCCCAGTAAAACTTTAATCAAACATTGGCTCGACACTAGAACCTTGACAGGGTAATAAGCATTGCTTAGCACCCCCAGGAAGTCTCACAACAGATGGAAAAATTTATTTGTTAATGCTATTATGTCTCATAATTATTTTTTTAAAAAGAAAATGATAATGTAAAAAATATTAAAAAGATATGGGAATGGAGATATTTTTCAAAATAGAAAAAATGAGAAAGCCTAAGCAAGTGATGAAGGTTTGTTTAGGTTTGTTATGATATACATGGGATGGGACAAAAATAATATTCA
>NW_008360302.1:1670218-1676721 GCF_000622305.1 Nannospalax galili
ATAGAAAATGATAATTAAAAGTACCAGACTGGTAGAACTAACCTTCTTGGATGTTTAATAGCCATAGTTTGAGGCCTATACCAATATGGTCAGAGGGACTTAAAGGACAGTTTTTGCCCCTTGCCCTCCAAGGTCATCTAAGTTCCAGGGGACTATGGAACAGCTCTCAAAATGTCCTGTAACTATGGTGAGTCACCTGTCCTCTTGTTCAGGGAGGCCATGGAGGCCCCATGAGATGGACTTGAACCAGTGTTACAAAGAGGGTCAACTCAGAGGAAACATCTCATTCATGCTTCCAAGTGAAGCCAGACATGGTCGAGCAGGACCCTTGAATTATCTTCCCATAGATGGAACTGGTAAAGGAAAGGAGCCAGGAGCTCCTCCCAAGCCCATGTGACCCCTGAGGAACAGATCCTCAAGTGACCTTAAGTGTAAAAATAAATTGATTTATTTGGGCCAACTGTATGGTCTTAAACACCCAAAAGGAAAGTATAATCACAAGTAAAGTCATCAGTATTTTTTTTTAGGAGTTCAAGGGATTACACTTCCCAGACATTGGGCTTAAGTCCATATAAAAATTATTTAGGCAATTATTTCTCATTGATGATTTTGTTCCTAACCAGAAAGTGCTGCTCAGACGTAAGACTTCAAATCTTGGTCTCCAATACTGCAGTGCCCACCTGTAGCTAAGAGACACAACCCACTGGTGTTCTAAAATGGTGGATAAATTTGTTTTCTCCCCCTATCTAGAAACCTTTGAGAGGAAACTGACACTGAGTCTAACCACTCCAACAGCTACCAAAATACCTGAAAGCAAATCCTGAATCCATCATTCCAGAGTCCAGCCTTGGAAGACAAAAGGCAAAAGAAAAATGAGGAGGAACCCAAAAGAGGTATGCTTTTGGAAGCCCTTGTCAAGAAATTCCAATGGTCTCTCATATGAACACTTAAAAATTGCCTTATTCTGACTTTTTTCTAGTTCCCTGTCTGGAACTTGTAACGCTAATTGCTTTTGCCTTTACTTCTCCTTCATATCTCCTATTCACAATATAAGGACTTTTCTTTTCCCCTTAGAGATAAGAGTTATGCAATTTGGGAGTCTTTTAGATAGACCCACTGAGGGGGTACTCCAATTGCCTCACCCTGCATCTGCCCCTGTTCAGCATGGAAGAAGCCAGAGTGGTCTGCATCCCTATTCCCTATTGGCAATTTGGGTAACCTCTTCAGAGGATGGTGTGATAAGAACAGGAGGTAGGAATTGGCTAAAAGTTTGGGTTAATAAGACCCCAAAGGATGATAGCCAGTTTCTTGGCTAAAACTCACAATGTCCTTGGGCCTCTTAGCAACCTACTCCATTCCAAAGGCCAAAAATGGCAAAAATATTTGGGAGCTTTTATCTACCCTTGCTCTGGAGTGTGTTACTGAATATGCTAAAGCTGTAATGAAATGCTTCTCCTAATCATGTAGTAATTAAAGTTCAGTCCACACAATCAAACAATCAATCTATCTATCAATCAAAGAAGAAGAAAGAGTGCATGAAGTTATCAGAAAAAAGTGATGGGGAGTTATAGGAGGAGGGAGGGAGTGGGCAGTTGATCAAAATACCTTGTATGCATGTATGAAATTCTCAATAAACTATTTATTAAAAAAAGAAAGTGAGAGCCAGGAAGCTGGAGAAGAGCGTCACTACATATATAAGCAACAAAGAGGCATATTTGGGATATAGAAAGAATTATTTTAAAATAATCAGAAAAAAGGAACAACAATTCAGTAGGAAATCAACTTAAGAATAGAGCATGCAAGAAACAGCCAAGGAAGTGAAAAGGAAACCCACAGAGAGGGAGAAAATCTTCACCAGCTACACATCCAACAGGAGATTAATATCCAGAATATATAAAGAACTCAAAAACAGAGAAAGAAACAAGAAAACTAATGAACAAATAAAAAGATGGGCTAGGACCCAAAGAGAGTTCTCAAATGAAGAAATAAAAATGACCAAGAAACACTTTAAAAAGTGTTCAACATCCTTAGTAAGTAGGGAAATGCAAATCAAAACTGCTTTAAGATTTCATCTTACCCCAGTCAGACTAGCAAAGATCAACAGAACAAATGACGCCAAATACTGACAGTGATGTGGACAAAGAGGAACCCTCATCCACTGCTGGTGGGATTCGAAACTCGAGCAACCACTATGGTTGTGTAGAGAACTCTTAAAAAACTAAAAATGAACCTATCATATGATTCAGTTACACTACTCCTTGGTATATACCCAAAGAACTCATACTACTGCAGAGATATTTTTACATCCAGTTTTGTTGCTGCTCTTTTCACAATAGCTAAGAAATGGAAACAACCTAAATATCCCTCAACTGATGAATGGATAATGAAAATGTGGTAAATTTACACAATAGAGTTCTACTCGGCAATAAAGAAAAGATGAAATCATGAAATTTGCCGGTAAATGGGTGGAACTAGAAACTGTTGTACTAAGTGAAGTAACACTGATTCAGAAAAACTAGGGACATATGTTCTCTCTCATTTGTGGATCTTAGCACCAAATCCTTAAACAGTGAGTATATATCCTGATGTAACAAGGGGAGCCAGGAAAATGGAAAGGAACCATGAAGGTAAAAGAACCCAAGAAAGGGGACTAGTAGGAAATAGATGTTCCCAAGGGGGAAATTGGGATAATTGGGGTATTCAACTGGGAAGGGAGAAGGGTCCAGGAACCATGGGGATAAAGGGAAAGAAGGCGCTTAAGAGAGGGGGAAAATAGGAGACAGGTATTATCAAGGGGAAAATGGTGAAAATGGCCATACTTTAACTGGGGAGGGAGGAGGGAAGTTAGACAGGGAAAGAGAGAAGAGATAAATAAAGCTTAGGTGGTGTGAAAAACCAGAAGGAAATGTATTATCTCAAAAACCTACTGAAAAATACTCATCTGAACATGAGTGCATGTGTGTACCTGAAGGCTACATAACAAGAAATGTTAGGTCAGACAGAAGAAGCCTCCCTTTGGGTTGTTGGTCAGGGTAGTCCAACCCTTAATTACCTCCCAGAACTTGAAGGTAAGACCCTGTTGCTGAAGATAGGACATATTTTTGGACTCAGGACTTGAAGCAATGGAGCTGGAAATGACCTGGAATCCTCTCCCTGAAGACTAGCTCATAGTTCTAGAGGACACTATGCAAGCTGCTAAGGGTGAAAATCGATCAATGGTCCAACCCCAGCTTCAAAGCCTAATAATCACAATGACCAGCACAACAAACTACAGTGGGGCAGCAGTGGCATTTTCGTCTAGGGGGTAATTGGCAGCTATCTAATTGGACTTAAATTCCCCTGAGAGGACTCATGGGTGGCACTGTAAACATAGCCAAAATACACATGGCTGGAGAGATCATAGATCCTAGAGAAAACCTTATCTATGGACAAGCGAAATTTTTTACTGTGTGCTTAATATGGATCCTTACATGTGCAGACAAGTATGCTATCATCAAAGAAGCTTCTTTTTGCAACAGATGCAGGTTATTACAGAATTCCACAGCTGGTCACACACAGAGAATATATGTCTGAGAGATGCCCAGCCCTAAGTGACACATCTACAGTGGAACCTCTATACCTAAGGCTCATGGAATATAGCAGAACAGGGGTAGAGAGAATACAATACATCCCTCAACTCTCACCAGCAAAACTTCCTCATGCAACAGAGTGTGATGCACATAGAAGGTCACAACTGACCAAGGTGTACAGAATAAGACTGCAGAGTGCATGTCCTTGGATAGGACTCCTATATTAAACTTCACCTACTCATGGCTCAGGGGCCATTGCAGAAAAGAGGGCAGAAGGATTGTAAGAGCCAGGGTTGGTGCATGAACATAAGGAAACATATTTCAGGCCCCTGGGAACTTGCTCATATGAACTTGCAACAATGGTGACAGCATGCACAAGACCCATGCTGACTCAGTCAGACAAAAACCCAGCATAGAACTGGGGAAATGGGCAGCAGGCCCCAACCTTAGCCAAGGAACTATTGACAGCTAATTACTGCTGGGTGAGGGAGAGTTGATCTTCTTTAAGGAAGTGACACTAGATAGGCTGACTAGACTCCAGTGAATAAATTTGCACTAAGGGACATCTATGTACACAAACTTGACTTGATAGGCCTTAATATACATAACAGAAAGCATGAAATCTGGTGGGAGGGGTATTGGGGTGCAGATAGGGGAGGAGTATAAAGATGATTAAGATGTTTTATATGAAATGCATAAAAATTCAATAAAATATACATTAAAAAAGAACACACATTCAAAAAGAACCTTCCAAATGGCTAATAAATATATGTACAGAAAGTTGCCAAACCTCACTGGTAACCAGAGAAATGCAAATCAAAACTTCAGTGAGGGGCTAGATGTATGCTTAGCACATTACTGCTCTTGCAGAGGACCTGAGTTTCCTTCCCAGCACATACATGGTATGGCTCACAACTATCTGTAGCTTCAGTTCCATGGGATCAGATGTCCTCTTCTGGACTCTGAGGGTACCTGCAATCATAAGTACACATACTCACACATAAACACACACATAAAGAAGCATAAAATATATTTTAAAATACAATCTTAAGTACACATACCCCCCACAAAAACACACATACACATAATTAAACATAAAATAATATTTTTAAAAAATACAATGAGACACTAAAGTTGACCCACCAATGGGCTAAAACCAAAATCTGATACAAAGGACTATGTTGGGGAAAATAATACTGGGGGACCCACTGGGTCTTTTTGTTACTTTCCTCAATGTGGCCACATTTAACAAAATCTCCTGTAATTAATTAACCAATTAATTAATTAAAGAAGAACGAAAGGAAAGAAAACGAAATAGAAGAAGAGCTAGAGTACAGCTGAGGTACAGCTGCATGTGAGAGGCCCTGGTCTCAATCCCTAGCACTGAATAAAACGAAAGTCTCACAAGACTTAAAGTTTTATAAAGTTAGACTACTAAGGGTGAATGTGGAAAAGAATCCATGGAAACTTCTGGAGACTTCTCAGAGTATAAACTTTTAAAACTGACATTAACTAGTAAAGTAAAATATGCACATATCCTAAAACCAGCAAGGAATTTCCTTTGCTAGATTCCTCCCCAATAGTAATGTGTAACTAGGACTCTTGTACAAAAAAAAAAAATTGTTCATTGGAGAAGCTGCAAGGGATGTGATGCTCCTCACAGATGCCTGATCTTCGGGACCAGAAGAGGCCACAGTGCAGTATGGAGGTATGAGGGATCTCCCAGGAAAAGACAACCATCCCTCTCCCACATTCTAGTACCCCAAGAACACTGAGGCTGCAAAGACCAAGGCTCCCACTCATCCTTCCACACACAGCACAAGTGTAACCTTCTAGAATCAGAAGAATCTGAGAACTTCACTTTTCATTCAACTTAGCACAATTGTGCCAGCAATTCACTCTGTAAGTGTTCTTTCTAATTATTTTTTATTATTTAATTTCCACTCTTGCATATATGTCACATGATTATGGGTGTGTGAGTCTCGCGGAACGCCAGCTGCTGGCTGGCGCCTGTCTCTCCCATGCCGCTGGAGCGGGTCCCGTGTGCCGCGTTGCTGGGGTGCGTGCGTGTCATGCACCGCGTTGCTGAGGCTCTCTGCTACCAGGGCTGGCGGCTCTAGAGGACCACTGTCAGCTGCCCAGGTGGGTTCCATCCCAATCTACCAGGCACTCCCTCTGGGTTTGAGATCCGTCAGCTGCCAGGTCACGAGGGGAGGTGCAGGATGGTGAAAGCAGGGTCTCTGAGAGTTGTTGCTTACGAAGGGACAGCCCCCTCTGGAGAGACTGGATCATAGGCAGTAAGACACAGAACTCAGCTCAGTCAGACTCAGTGGTACCGCTCCTTTATTCAGTGACTCAGCTCGGCTCCAGGTCTTAGTGATTCAGCTCCGATTAATTATGGGAAACCAGGATATTTTATACTGTGGGGGCAGTAGCAAAAGCCTTAGTTGATAGGTGCTTTGTAGGATGCCCCATTTACATGTGGTGGTGGGCTTCTGCCAGGCTGCCAGACATTGCCTGATTATCACACAGGAAAACCTGGCAGTTTCAGAGCCAGAGGCCATGTATCTGTGGCGGCTACTTCAAAGATGAGTCAGGAAGAGAGCAGGGGGGCACCCTGCTGAGAAGAGGAGTCCTTCCATTCGCGCCGAGCCGGCATGCGGCTATCCGGACATGGAAAGACTACAACCCAAAACAGCAGGAGTCCCCAACAGTGGCACATGTTGCTACATGGATTAACCTTGAAAATATGCTAAGTAAAAGAAGCTAGCCCCAGAAGACCACAAGAGTCCAGAATAGGCAAACCTAAAGAGAAAGTAGACTAGTGATTGCCTAGAACCGGGAGAGACTTGGGGTGACTCCTGATGGACAGCTTCTCTTTGAGGTGAACAAAATGTTCTAAGATTAGAGTGCTGGTCCAAATTTAGTTTTCAA
>NW_008360302.1:1677070-1678899 GCF_000622305.1 Nannospalax galili
ACTTCTTACACCTGGAATGTACCAATACACAAAAGGTGGACAAAGAGAGATTAACACAGCTTTGGGCTTTTCCTTTGCACTATATAAAGAGAGGAGGGGCGATGCATGCTGTACTGGAGAGAGTAGTTAGTGAGGCATTTGTAATGAGTAGGCTTACTCGTTGAAAATGCAAATTGAATAATTAGCCAGTTGTTTGAGTCAGTAGATATCCACTAGATGAGAGTCAGTGAAATCTTTTTCTGTTAAAAAAGGCAGTTAAACATTGGGGTAGGTGGTGAAGGGAAGAAAGTTAGACTTGTTCCAGGACATAGTTGATCTTATCTGGTCCTCTGTTTGTCTTTCCTGTAGAATAATATTATGATGAGTTAGCACAGACATAGCTGCAGGTGCAAGATGTGGATAGATATGAAAGTCAGCTGTGGGGTACCTAGAGAATGTACCCGCACCTGAGTAGAATTCTGCTATTACTCCAATATTCTAGCGATTGTCCCATGGATCTGATCTTTTCCTTGAAAAATAAAATCTCTAGAACATGGTATTAGGGAGAGTGGGGGCTGGCTGAAGTGTTGGTGTTAAGCAGGGTAAAGACAGCCATGAGGATGGCAGAGAAGGAGGCTCCAGGGGGACATCTGTGGCAGGCAGTTTCCACTAGGTCATGGATCTCTTTCCACGTGATCTGGTGTGGCTCTGGACGTTGTCTCCACCTCTTTCTTTTCTTCATCTCTGACAGGGTCATGCGAGCCATCTTTCTCATGGGCAGGGAGATGTCAGACATTTCTAGCTGGAACCCAGATAGGCTTTGGTTAATCCTGTGGGAAAACACAAGCAAATCCTCTCCCTGTTGTTAACAATGGATCTGGTCCTTTCCAGAGTCCATCAAAGGGGTCTCTCCATTTAACCATGATGGGCGGTACTGGGTGTGTTTGAGCCCATTGTCGGGTGATGGGAGGAGCATCTATCCCTCTATATACATTAAGTACATTAAGGGTAAACAAGGCTAATGTTAATTGTATATTGGGAGAATATGTTGTTTGAGCCTGTCTTTTTAATTGGTCCTTTAAGGTTTTATGCGACCTTTCTACAATGGCTTATCCCTGTGGGTTGTAAGGGATGCCAGTGTGATGGGTGATTTTCGGTGAGAGCCAGCGAAACACTGGAATAACTGACATCCATTTATCTTTGGGGTAGTGATTATCAATTTGTCCTGGGAAACCTATTAAGCTAATTGCAAAAGAGGAATGTTTTAAGAGCCATTGTACATCTGATGATGGGAAGGGGATAATAAGAGTATCAGGCTCTTTTCCTATAATTTGTAGAGCTCTTTCTCTTCCCTGACGGACCATGGATGCAAGAGTGTCTACTTCTGCAAGAAAGCGAGGAGCGCCCCCTACTGGCGTGTGAAGCCATTCTAGCACTCCATGGTGGGGGAGGAATTAAATATTAAGAGTTGGACAGGTAGCTTGGGGTTATATCTGGCTAGTGATGCCTTTTGGAAGTGGCTATTAATTACTTGGAGAGCCCTTTTTGCATCTGGGTTTAGATACCATCTGGAGGCTGGGTTTTTGTCTCCCTTTAAAAGATCAAAGAGTGGCTGTAATTGACTTGTGGGGATGGAAAGCCATGGCCTTAGCCAATTAATATTACCTAGAAAACTCTGAAGTGAGTTAAGTGTGAGTGGATGGGGACATTCAGGACAGGTTTGAGGGGCCTAACAGCAGTGGGTGTTATTTCAGTCCCTAGGAAAATAATGGGGGGAACAGACTGTATTTTATTTGTTGCAGTTACAAAAGCTTTTGCCTCTATGGTGTTTATCATAGCATCTTTTAAAG
>NW_008360302.1:1679565-1681035 GCF_000622305.1 Nannospalax galili
ACAGTGGCCCTTAGAATTGGGGGTCCTCTTGTTTTAGGGACCTCATCTGATCATCTGTTTTAAGGCATTTCTCTTCAGACCCACTAGTAAGAATTACATTGAGGTCTTCTAAGATATCTCGCCCTAGGAGGTTTGTAGCAATGTCTGCAATTAGGGGTCTTATTGTTCCAACTTCTCCATCAGGGTCTTCCCATTTAAAGGAATTTTTAGTGATAAATGCTTGGGAGGCTCCCCCTATCCCTATTAGTTGGGGTCCTGGTATCAATTCCCAGTGTGGAGGAACCTCAGATTGCTTTAAGATGGTTCTATCAGCCCCAGTATCAAGGAGGCATTTGAAAGGTTTATTGTCTATTTTTATGGTTAATTTTGGATGGTCACTTTCTGTAATACTAGTTACCCACAATGTTTGTGGCTTCTCTCTTGTTAGAGGGGCTGAGGGCTGCCCCTGAGGAACTTTAAAGGCGGCAAAGGCTTGCCATCCCTGTCATTTTTAGATCTACAATCTTTTTTCCAGTGATAACCTCTTTTACAGCGAGGACGGAGGGTTTTAGGAGGTCGAATGGCTGCTGGGTTATTTTGAGGGCAATTTTTTATCCAGTGTCCAGTTTCTCCACATTTAAAGCATTTTGAATTGGATTGGGTTGTGACTACAAGGCTTGGGCAGGGGAGGAGGCCTAGTACATGGCAGTCCCAATGTCATGGGTGGCCACAATCCATTTGTCATAATGTTCATTTTTTAGTCCCTGGCATGCTTGTCTGTGCTCAGGGGTCATCCCTTCCCAGACAAGGCTGTTTAAAAGCATTGCTTTGGCTGCAGGATCTGTTATTTTTCTATCTAAACTGGCCTGCACTCTTAGTATAAAGTCTGGGAGAGCCTCAGTTGGCTTTTGTTTTAAAAAAGTTAATGAAGAAGTTTCTCCAGACCCGGTGGACAAGGGGGTTAGGCAGTCCCAAGCCTGTAATGCACATAAGCGAATTTGCTCAAAACAGCCTGCAGGAATTGCAGCCTGCTGGATTCCTGTGGAGAAGTTGCCCTGACCAAAAAGCTGGTCATCGTTCCAATCTATGAATCCAGGTGGTGGATCCTGTCCCTGTTGTGGTCTTAGCTGCTGATTATGAGTGTCATTTCTTTTAGCCTGCATTAGACATTCATCTCTAAATAAAGTCTCCTATTGTACAAATAATGGACTGTGGAGGGTAGATCTACAGATATCCCTCCAGTCCTGGGGGGTTAGCAGATTAGTATTAAATGTTTGTAGTATAGATTTTGTCCATGGAGCATGGATTCCATCTTCACGGACAGCCTGGCATAATTCTTTCAGTTCTGCTGCTGGGAGCGGGTACCAGGCTATTGGGCGTTGCCTTGTTATTTGTAAGTTATCAGGAAAAGCCTCTACCGGTGGGGTTTGGGGGTCCTGAGGCCATTGAGGCTAGCAACTTCCACTATCCCTAAGATTACACAGTTGCTCT
>NW_008360302.1:1681216-1719077 GCF_000622305.1 Nannospalax galili
GCCTTTCCTGGATTTCTTTTTTACGAGCCAGATATGTAATGTTAATCCAGACCTCTGGATCAGAAATGTCTGCTGATAGGATCCAGGGTGTAAGTTGATATACTTCGTTCCAAAATTTTGAGCTTTCTTTTTGGGAGACTTTAAGTCATCTTGATTTAAGTAAGGCTTTAAGGGAACGAATTTGGAGTTTTTTCTGGCGTGATGTTGAGTTACCCATTATAAAAGGAAATAGTGTTGTCTTAGCATTTAACGTTCCTGCAGCAGCCTGACACTAAAGGATTGGAACGCTCTGACAGGCACGAGGCTTTAGACTGCAGAAAAAAAAAATGGCACTTTTAAATCTTTTGTTTGGCGCAAGCCACCTTGAGCCTTCAGGTGCTCCGCAGGGGCTAGTTAATTTAAATTCTCACCTAACTGGTTTTAGCTGCTGCTTGAATGCCCTGGGGGGCAGGATAACAAAACCAATTAGGGAAATTTACCTTAGAAGCTGACTCCAAGGCTTACGTGAAGATTTCTTAGAACTTTTGGGATTTTTCTAGAGGTGTTGAGATAGAAAAAGTTGGGTGGAGTGATGGTTTCCAAGGGAACGTGCCTGAAATTAAAATCTCAGGGGATTCCGCTTAGCTCCCAGCACCAGCCTTCCTGCAGATTTAAGGAACTGGCAGCCGTCCTAAGGACTCTTAAGTGGCCGCTGCGTCACCAGGTTTTTATATTAGAAAGATGTTTAGATAGAAGGTCCTTTGTCTAATCCTGTGCAGGCAGTTGGTGGTCATTAGGGGGCAGAGAGGCCTTCAGCTGATGTCAGGGAGTAGCCCTGACCAGAAAGCTTCAGTTGCCTTTCCGTCTTTAACGTCCTCACACGAAGGCTCTAGACCAGAAACAAAAGGAGGAAATTAGAAGAGATTTGCCAGGCCTCAAGGGTGGGGTGGCTTGGGGGCACAGCTGCCTTTTTATTCTCCTGATGGGAGACGAAAGAGAGATTTGCCAGGCCCCACAAGTGGGGAGGCTTGGGGGCACAGCTGCCTTTTTAGTCTCCTGATGGGAGATGAAGGAAAAAAAAGATTTGTGTTGCTCTCCTGGTGGGAGAGATACTCACGAATTCTGCATTTCAGGGGGCGCCAGCTGCTAGCTGGCGTGGAGTTCAGAGGCTCTCATGTTGGGCACCAGATATGGGTGTGCGGGTCTCACGGAATGCCAGCTGCTGGCTGGCGCCTGTCTCTCTCGCTCCGCTGGAGCGGGTCCCACGCGCCGCGTTGCTGGGGTGTGCGCCTGTTGCGCACCACATTGCTGAGGCTCTCTGCTACCGGGGCTGGCGGCTCTAGAGGAGTGCTGTCAGCTGCCCGGGCGGGTTCCATCCCAATCTACCGGGCACTCCCTCTGGGTTTGAGATCCGTCAGCTGCTGGGTCACGAGGGGAGGTGCGGGATGGTGAAAGCAGGGTCTCCGCGAGTTGTTGCTTATGAAGGGACAGCCCCCTCTGGAGAGACTGGATCATAGGCAGTAAGACACAGAACTCAGCTCAGTCAGACTCAGTGGTACCGCTCCTTTATTCAGTGACTCAGCTCGGCTCCAGGTCTTAGTGATTCAGCTCCGATTAATTATGGGAAACCAGGATATTTTATACTGTGGGGGCAGTGGTAAAATCCTTAGCTGATAGGTACTTTTAGGATGCCTCATTTACATGTGGTGGTAGGCTCCTGCCAGGCTGCCAGACATTGTCTGATTATCACACAGGAAAACCTGGCAGTTCCTATGACAGGGTTTCGCGGAGCACCAGCTGTATCTGTGGTGGCTACTTCTAAAGGTGAGTCAGGAAGAGAGTAGGGGGGGCGCCCTGCTGAGAAGAGGAGTCCCTCCATTCACGCCGAGCCGACATGCGGCTATCCGGACATGGAAAGACTACAACCCAAAACAGCAGGAGTCCCCAACACATGATGTTTTTGTTTTTGTTTGTATATTGCTCAGCCAGGTTTTAAGACTGCTGTTTATGTTTCTCCACCCAGTTTGTTATAAGGCTTCCTTTTTTTCATTCATTTTTATTTTATGTGTATGAGTGTATTGCCTGCTTGCATGTGAGTGTACTTGCATTGTGCAATGCCTGTGGAGGTCAGAAGAGGGCGTCAGATCCCCTGAAACTGGAGTTACAGATGATTGTGAGCTGCCATCTAGGTGCTGGGATTTGAACCCAGGTCCTCTGCAAGAGTAGTCAGTGCTCTTAACCACTGAGTCGTCTCTCCAGCCCGTAAGGTATTCTTTACTCTTCAGCCATATCTCACATGTTCCCCTTTTATTCCTGCACCTTTTCTTCTTTCTCATCCTTAGCCCCTCCTCTTTTTACTTCATAATTATAACCTGCATAGCTTTCGCAATCTCTAAACTCTGTGGATCCTAACAGTATCCCATAACTGGCTTTCTCCCCCTAGCTACTTTTACCTAATTTTATTTTCCTTTTCAAAGTTGATCTGCTATTTAATCCTTGTCTTTACCCACCTTACTTCCCTGCCACTTCTCTTATTAACAACTCAATTCTGAGTATGTGCCATACTCTCCTTTGCTGTTTATCCTCCAGCAGTTATTGAAGTCAAAGGGCCACTATTATTAACTGGCTAGTACAACTGCTCCATAATGGTACTATCAAACAGCTGTGCTAGTTCCCATAGCTAATATCCTACTCAGGGAACAATACAGAGTTTGCATCAGGAACCCTGAGCTCCTGGACTGATCAGCCATTTTCTGAACTACACATCAACTCTACTACATCTAGGTCCCATGTAAACATTGCAACTACTTCAACTAAAAGAATATAGCTAATAAAACAAATAAACCAAGCAAAGAAATAATACCAGATGCATAAATTCCAACACAGCAACATAAGAAACACGCACATACAAAAATTCAAGACAACATAACGCCTCCAGAATTGCTTAGTAATGGCATCTAGTGAGAGTGCATTAGATGAAATCTCAGACAGAGAATTCAAAAGAATGATAAGTATATTCAAAGAAAGCAAAGAAGAAAATAAGAACACATATTAACAGGTGAATGAAATAAGGAAGGTGATGAGAGAAAAAAATATGAGAAAAAATCAACAATGAGCTACAAACACCATTCAGAAATGCTGGAAATGAAAAACATAAGTCAAATAATGAGCTCTGTGAAAAGTCTCACCAATGGAATGGATCAAGGAGAGGACAGAATATCTGAGCTTGAAGACAAGGTGGAGGAACTAGAATAATCAAACAAGGACAAAGATAAAATAAATAGGAAGGTACCAATGGGGATTCAAAGAGACATGTGACACACTAAAATACCAAACCTATGGATAATAGGCATATAAGAAGACTAGTTTTAAAGGCATAGAAGACATTTAAAATTTTTTTTATACTTTATTATTATTTTACGTGTATGTGTGTACTGCCTGCATGTAGGTAAGTGCACCTGTGTCATGCAATGCCTGTGGAGGTCAGAAGAGGCTGTCAGATCCCCTGGGACTGGAGCTATGGACGGTTGTTAGCTGCCATGTGGGTGCTGGGATTCGAACCCAGATCTTCTGCAAGAACAGCCAGTGTTCTTAACCACTGAGCCATCTCTCCAGCCCTAGAAGACATTTTTAAAAGATCATAACAGAAAGGCTGGAGAGGTGGCTCAGCAGTTAAGTGCCCTGACTGTTCTTGCAGAAGCCCTGGGTTTGTATCCCCGCACTCACATGGTAGCTAACAACCATCCGTAACTCCAGTTCCAGGGGGTCCAATGCCTCTTCTGACTTATGTGGGCATCGCACAATACAGGTACACTTACACACATGCAGGCAATACACTCATACACATAAAATAAAAATAAAATTTTAAAATAGATTATACAGAAAAGTTCCTAGACTTAGGAAAAGAGATGCCAATCTAGATACAGGAGGCATTTGGGATACCAAACACACAAGACCAGAAAAGAATTTATCATCATATCATAATTAAAACACTAAACATATAGGACAAAGAAAGTACATTGAAAGAAACGAGAAACACCAAGTCACATGTAAAGGCAGGCCCACAGAATAATAGCAGATTATTCTACTGAACTCTTAAAAGCCAGGAGGGCTTAGACAGAGGCATTTTAAATTCTGAAAGATTAGAACTGCCAAAAGACTATACCCAGCAAAGTTATCTGTCATAATAATTAAAGGAAAAATAAAAACGTTCCATGATAAAAATAGGCTAAAGGAATTTAGGACCACTAAGATAGCTCTGCAGAAAATACTTGAAGGAATCTTTCATTGAAGGTAAAAAGCCATCCATGAAGTCACAGGAAAGAATAAACCACATTAGAATAATAGTTCAGTAAAAAATATAAGGAAAAAGAAACACTACAAAATCAGCAAAATGCCAGGAATCAATACACGACTTTCAATAACTCTAAATACAAATGATCTCAATTCTCCATTCAAAAGACACAGACTGGTAGATTGGATCAAAAAGCAGGAATCATCTATTTTCTGCCTCCAAGAAATGCATTCTACCTCAAAAGATCGATACTACCTTAGGGAGAAAGGATGAAAAAAGGTGGTCCAAAAAAATGGACTTAGGAAGCAAGCAGGTGCTGCTGTCCTAATATCTCACAAAGCTAGTAAGAAAAGATACAGGTGACCACTTCATACAGAATGAGGGAACAAGCCATCAAGTGAACATGATGATTCTAAACATAAATACTCTAAACACCAGTGCACCCAGTTTTATAAAACAAATAATATTAGATGCAAAGCTCACAGATTTACCCTAGCACAATAGTGGGTTACTTCAATACCCCAATCTCACCAATTGACAGATCTTCCCAACAAAAAATAAAAATAAATGATAGAGTTAAATGATATCATACATCAAAAGGACTTAAAGAGTTACAGAACATTTGATCCAAATGCTACAGAATATAGTCTTCTCAGCAGCTCATGGGACTTTCTCCAAAACAGATCATATATTAAGTCACAAAGAAAGTTTCAACAAATACAGGAAAACTGAAATAATTCATTGTGTCCTATCTAATCACACTAGAATAAGGCTACAAATCAAAAGCAAAAGAAACCCTAGAACACACAAACCTGTGGAGATTAAACAACACACTACTGAATGATGGGGTGGGTCCTTGAAGAAATAAAAAAGGAAATAACAAATTTCTACAATTAAATGTAAATGAAAATAAAACATCAAAACCTATGAAATACAATGAAAGCAGTCCTATGAAGGAAGTTTATAGCTCTAAATGCCTGAAATCAGAGAAGAATAGAAGAATGAGGAAGAGGAGGAGGAGGGGGGGAGGAGGAAGAGGAGGAGGAGGAGGGAAAAAACAGGAAAAAATTAAATCAGAGAAGTCTCAAATAACTAAGGCCTTGGAAAAAGAAAAGCCAAACACCAAATCAGTAGCTGGGGAAAATCATTAATATCAACGAAGAAATTAGTGAAATACAAAACAAGCCAAAAAAAAAAAAAAAACAAAAAAAACAAAAAACAAAGACTCAATGAAACAAAAGTTTTTCTTTGAAAAGATAAACAAAGGTGGTGTACACCTTTGATCCCAGAGGCAGGCGGATCTCTGTGAGTTCAAGGTCAGTCTGGTCTACATAGTGAGTTCCAGGACAGTTGGAGTACAGAAAAACCCCATCTCAAAAAAAGAAAAAAAAAAAAAAAAAAGATAAGATTGCTATTGACAAAGTCGTAGCCAAACTAACTGAGAGAGAGAAGATACAAATTAATAAAATTTAGAAATAAAATGGGAGCCATTACAACAGATACCAATGAAATTTAAAATTATTAAAAGCATATATTTCTCTAAATTGGGAAATCTAAAAGAAATTGAACAATTCCTATATACATATGGCCTACCACAATTAAATCAAAATGAGATAAACTCCTTAAACAAAACTGTAAAGTCCAAGTCCAGATGGAATCACTGGTGAATTTTACCAGACCTTCAAAGAAGAACACACACCAGTGCTTCTCACATTATTCCATAAAATAGTAAAGAAAGGACATTATTAAACTATTTTTGTGAAGCTAGTATTACCCAGATACTTAAAGCAGATAAAGATGCAATAATGACAAAAAACAATTTACTGTTCCAATTTCCCTGATGAATTTTGATACAAAAATTCTCAACAAAATAATTGTGAACTGAATTGGAAAATAGGTCAAAAAAGATCATTTATAGCCAGGAGTGGTGGCACACACCTTTAATTCCAGGACTTGGGAGGCAGAGGCAGGTGGATCTCTATGAGATTGAATTCAGTCTGGTCTATGTAATGAGCTCCAGGCCAGCTGGGGCTACAGGGAGACCCTGTCTCAAAAAACAAACAAACAAAGAAATCATTCACTATGATCAAGATGATCAAGTTGGGTGATTTACTCCAGAGATACAGGGATGATTCAATATACATACTCAATAAATGTTATAAATTACATGAATGAACTCAAAGATACAGAAAGACTTTTGACATTTTTGACAAAATCTAATATCCTTTTACATTAAAAACTCTAAAGAAACATAGAAGGAAGGAAACATATCTCAACATAATAAAAGCTACATATAACAAACCTAAAGTCAGTAGTATATTAAATAGGGAAAATTCAAAAAGCATTTCCACTAAAATCAGAACAAAACAAAGGTGTTCACTTTCTCCCCTCTTACTCAATATAGTACCGAAAGTCCAACTACAGAAATAAGTCAGAAGAACCAAATAAAGGGGATGTAAATAGAAAAGGAAATATCTTTATTTGCAGAACTGATATCTTTTATTGCAGAACTGATAAACACTTTCAGCAAAGTGGGCGATACAGCATTAACACACATAAGCCTTCTTATACACCAATGGCAAACAAACCGAAAAAAGAAACACAGAGACGGAATCCCATTCACAATAGCCTCAAAAAATTACTTTGGAATTAACCTTACCAAGGATGTGAACAACTGCTGAAATGAAAGCTCCAAAATGTAAAAAAATTGAGACACTAGAAGCTGGAAAGACCTCCCATGGTCACGGACTGGAATAATCAGCATTGTGAAATTGCCTTTCACACCAAAAGCAGCCTACAGATTGAATGCAATCCCAATCAAAATTACAGCAATGTTCTTCACAGAAATAGGAAAAAAACTTAAAATTCATATAGAAGCACAAGAGACCCCAGCTAGCCAAAGAATCCTGAGCAAAAAGAATCCTGCTGAAGGTGTCACTATACCTGATTTCAAGCTATACTTACAGAGCCATCATAATAAAAACAGGATGACACTGGCACAAAAACAGACATGTAGTTCAGTGGAATAGAATAGGGAACCCAGATACAAGGCCACATGGCTACAGCCACCTAGTTTTTGCCAACGACGCCAAAAATACACATTAGAGACTATTTCATTTAACAAATGGTGCTAAGGAAACTGAATATCTACAAGAATGAAACTAAATCCTCATCTCACTGTGCACAAATATCAAGTCCAGATGGATTAAAGACCTCAACATCAGACCTGAAACTCTGAAACTACTAGAGGAAAAAGTAAGAAGTACAACTCAAGATACAGGCAAACATATGCACTTTCTGAATAAGGACTCTGATTGCTTAGGAAATAACACCAATAATAAAAAAGGACCTCATGAAATGATAAAGCTTTTGTATAGCATAAGAAACTGCCAGTCAAATGAGGATATAGCCTACAGAATGGAAGAAAATATTTTGACAGCTGTATCCAACAGAGGATTAGTATCTAGAATATATAAAGAATTCAAGAAGCTGAACATCAAGAAAACAAACAGGGCTGAATATGGTGACTCATACCTTTAATTCCAGCACTCAGAAGGCAGAGACAAGCGGATCTCTATAAGTTTGAGGCCAGATTGGTCTACATAGCAAGTTCCAGGCCATCCAGGACTAGATAGTAAGACCCTGTCTCAAAGAGGGGCTGGGGAGATGGCTCAGTGGCTAAGAACACTGGCTACTCTTACACAGAACTCAGGTTTGTTCCCAGCACCCACAGGACAGATCACAACTGTTTTAACTCCAGTTTCAAGGATCCAACACCCTCTTCTGACCTCCAGGACTATTGCATGACACAGGTGCACTTACGTGTATGCAGGTAAAACACTCATACACGTAAAATAAAAATAAAATAAATTTAAAAAATTTTTAAAGAAATAGAAAAAGGACTGGAGAGATGGCTCAGCAGTTAAGAGCACTGACTGCTTTTTCAGAGGACCCAGGTTCGATTCCTAGCACCCACATGGCGGCTACGAACCATCCTTAACTCCAGTTCCAGGGGAATCTGACACTCTCTTCTGACCTCTGTGGCACTGCACAACACAGGTGCACTCACATACATGCAGGTGATACACTCATACACATAAGATAAAAATAATAAATAAAAATATTTTTTAAAAAAGAAGAAAGAAAATAAGCAAACCAATGAAAAACTTGGCTAAGAAACTGAACAGAAGGTTCTCCAAAGAATAAATACAAACAGATTTTAAAAAGTTTATAAAGTGTTCAATATCACTGGTCATCAATGGAAATGCAAATTAAAACTACTTTGAGATTCCATCTCATCACAATCAGAATGTCTATCATTTAAAGAAATCAAACCCTGGTGAGGATATGGGGAAAAGAGACTGCATATACATTGCCAGTGTGAGTGTAAATTGGTGCAAAAACTATGGGAATCATTGTGGATGTTTCTCAGAAAACTAAATCTAGAACTACCATATGCCCCTACTGTACCATTCCTGGGCATATACCCAAAAAACTCCATATCCTACTACAGAGATATATGCACATCCATGTTCACTATTGCTCTATTCACAATAGCTAGGAAATGGAATCAGCCTAGATGTCTATCAACAACATGGATAATGAAAATGTGATACATGTATGTACACAATGGAATTTTATTCAGCTATAAAGAACAATGAAATTATGAAAATTTCAGGGAAATATATGGAACTGGAAAATATTATACTAAGTGAGGTAACTGAGGCCCAGCAAGACAAATGCAATATGCTCTCTTTCATACATATGTCCTAGCTTTGAATTTTTAGCTTTATGTGCTTACTTTGGACTATCTGTAGATGTCAGAAAGCTAAAAAAGAGCCCATGAGAGGGAGAGGGGAAGAGTACTTAAGGGGTGAGAGGATAGTAGAACACATGTGATAGGGAAGCAGAATGGGAGGAATAGGGGGCTAAAGGTTTAAGTGGGGAGCAAGGTAGACAGACAGGGGAAGGGAAGGGATGGAGGAGTGAGATGACCAAAACTAAGGATGTATGAAACACTCTTATGGACATTCGCTGCTTTGTATGATAATTTTAAATACCAAAAAAAAAAAAAGATAATTACCAAAAAAAGAAGGAGGAAGGGGAGGAAGGGGAGAAGGAATTTGAACACAGGTACCCTGCATGGGTGGACAATGTTTCCCTCAGAAGATCTGGGTTATTAAATAAAAATCTTAATGTCAGGTCTGAGTATCTTCCTAAGAGTATGGTCAGAGAGGTTCAGAGGCTCCCACACAAGCTATTACCATTGCTCTTGGTTGCCCACCATAACTATATGATAAGACCCCATTGATGAAGATATAACACACTTTGGTTGCAAAATCTAAATAAATCAAGCTGGAACTGGCCTAGAAACTTCCTCCCTGCTGGATAGATTTCATAGCACTAAAAGGAGCTGTGAAGACCACTGGGGTAGGAAAGTCCTCAATGGTATTAACCAGCAGTGAACTCTGAATGCTACAATATCAACCTAACAAACAAGATGTGCCCCTGGTGAAATAGTGGCATGAAGGTTATGGGAGTAACCAACCTCCTTCTGCTTGGACTCCAGGCCTGTTCCACAAGATAAAATTTATGCCTGGTACTGTAAACCTGGTCAAAAGCCCATGGCAAGAGAGGTCCTAGGTCCTAGTGGGGAGCCCACCACTGTTGTTTTGCTAAATTGACATGTTGTCAAGTTGCCTTCGAAATATCTATGTTTATACCCATAGATTATTGCAGCTCTCAACCTCCGTCAGAGAAGCTTCTTTCTGCAGTAGGAAAGCAGTTAATGCAGAGACTCATACTGGCCAAAATGCTGAGAACAAGTGACCATTGAGTGCTCAGCCCTAAATGAGGCATTTATATCAACCCCCTCCTCACCAAGGCTCAGGGAACTTCAAGGAAAAGAGAGTGAAAAGAATGTAAAAGCCAGAAGATAGAGAGGAACACTGTGAGATTCCATCTTCTGGCCATGGCATGGCCACCACACTCAGGAACTCACTGCAGCTGTGGTTACCTGCACAAGACCTGCACAAGATGAAACCAGCAAGATCAATCAGTGTTCTAGCAGACAGCACTAACTGGAGTCAGGAAGTTTTTTTAAAAAGGAGAGAACATGAAAGTGATGGAGAGTCGAGGGTGGTTATGATCAAGATACAGGGTATACTTGCAAGAAATTGTCAAATAATAGATAAAAGAAATTCAAGAAAAAAAGAAAGAAAGGGAAAAGAAAGGAAAGAACCTAAAAGAATCTAAGTGCCAGAATATAGGGAGAAAGGCTGAGAACTGCTGTCTTCTGGGCACGCACAGTCATTGCAATCCTGAGCAGTTAATGTTACCTCCACTAGGCCTGCATAAGACTAGGCCTATCATTAGTCAACCATGGATTGGGGAAGGTCTCATGGGGCTCTACCCCTCCCTGTTGAGCTACTGGCTCCTCATGGATCTGGAAGAAAGGCAGCCGTTGTTTTCAGTTGTGTACCCATGAGCCCACCAGACTTCAAAGGACAGCTCAGGTACCACTGCAAAAGAACACTGGAAAGACTGTAAGAGACAGGGGTGATAGATAACCATGAGGAAACAGAGTTTTCCAGATAGCTGGGAAGTTACTCATATGAACTTACAGCAATAGTGACAGCATGCACAAGACCCATGTAAACTCAAACCAGACAAAAACCAGCACAGAATTGTGGAAATGGATAAGAAGCCCCAGTCTTAGATGAGGAACTATTGGCAACTGATTACTTCTGGGTGAGGGAGAATTGGTCTTCTTTAAGGGAGTGATACTAGAAAGGCTGACAAGTCTCCAGCAAATGGACTCACACCAAGGGACATTTGGGAACACAAACTTGACTTGATAAGCCTTAACATATATGACAGAATGCATGAAATCCAGTGGGTGGATAGAGGGAGGGGTGAAAATAGGGGAGGGGTCTAAATATGATCAAGATGTATTGCATGACATGCACAAAAATTCAGTAAAATTTCTAAAAATAAAAATTAAATATAATTACTCTGCGTTCATACAGTGAAATTCTGTACAGTATTACAAATGAATGAACTTAGGGCTGGAGAGATGGCTCAGAGGTTAAGAGGGTGTCCTAGTTTGTCTCTCCATTGCTGTGATAAAACACTCTGACCACTACCAACTTGGGGAGGAAAGGATTTGTTTTTCTTACATCTCCCAGGTCACAGTTCATCCGGGAGCCCAAGGTAGGAATTCAGGGCAGGAACCTGGAGGCAAGGCCATGGAGGAACTCTGCTTACTGGCTTGTTCCCCTGGCCCCTCTCAACTTGCTTTCTTATACAACACAGGACCTGCCCAGGGGTGGCACCATCCACAGTGGGCTGGGCTCTCCCATAGCACTCAATAATCAAGAAGATGCCCCACAGACATGGCCACAGGCTAGTCCAATGAAGGCAATTCCCCAATTGAGGCTCCCTCAACCCAGGTGTGTCAATGTCAACTTGACACATGAACACATCACTATTAAACCATAAGCTTTCCAATTCTTGTCCCCAAGATATGATATTAACATTACTATCACAACGTAAGACAGTACAACCTTAAAAGCCCACAGTCCTTAAAAAATCCAAACACTTAAAACTCCATAGTCTCTTTTAAAAGTCTCTTAACTGTGGGCTTCTGTAAAATCCAAAACAAGTACTGTCTTATTTCAAAGGGAAGAATCGGGCACACCTAAGCAAAACCAAAGTCCAGCAAAGTAGCTCAAGGCTGGACATCTGGGAGTCACTCACGATCTTCTGGGCTCCAAAGGGTTCTGGCAGCTCCACTTCTCTGACTCTGCAGTCCACAGCACACACAGCTCATCTTGCAGACCCAGGCCAGCTCCATTCCACACCTACTGCTGTCCTTGGTGGTCATCCCACGGTCCTGGCATCTCCAAAAATCTTGGGTCTCTGCTGAAACTGAGGCTACACCTTCACCAATGGCCTCTTCTTGCCTCTTGGGGTGCAAAGCCTCAGATTCTCTCCATGACCCCTTCAATCCTGGGGTCTTTGCTGCAACTGAAGCTGCATTTTCACCTATGGCCTTTCCTGGCCTCTCAGAGTGCCAAGCCTCAGCTGCTCTCTGTGACCCCTTCATGCTTTCAACACCAGAACCATGCAGGAGACTCTTACACATTACCAAGTCCTGCTTCCAGCTTGAAATAGAGGTACAGGTCCCCTCTGTGTGCTGACCCTGAGGAAATACCTCCCAGAAGACTCCACCACAGTGATGCTGGTCTCTTGTTACTTACAGCTGGTTTTTCAGCTCCAGCTAACCAGCATCAATTGTCCTAGCAAAGCAAAGGTTTTACTTCAGATTCTGGTCTCTTCTTAATCACAGCTGATTCTTCAGCCCCAGCCAACTAGAACCCACATATTCTCAATCCAAAATCTCACACAAACAGCCCTGATAATCTCTGCTTCCCTTTGAAGCTTCACAAGCCAGGCCTCCATTGTCCACAACTTTTTCAACATAACTGTTCCAAGCTCCACAGCAACAAACTCTGAGCACTCAATGGCTTTTCCAGCCCAAAGATCAGAATGCTTCCACAATCCACCTAAAAAATACCAAGGTCAGGTCTGTCATAACAATACCCCATTCTCTGGTACCAATTTCTGTCCTAGTTTGTCTCTCTATTGCTGTGATAAAACACTCTATTCACTACCAACTTGGAGAGGAAAGGATTTATTTTTCTTACATGTCTCAGGTCACAGTTCATCTGGCAGCCCAAGGTAGGAATTCAGGGCAGGAACCTGGACTGGAGCATAGGCCATGGAGGATCACTGCTTACTGGCTTGCTTCCCTGCCCCTGCTCAGCCTGCTTTCTTATGCAACACAGGTCCACCTGCCCAGGGGTGGCACCACCCACAGTGTGCTGGGCCCTCCCACATCACTCAACAATCAAGAAGATGCCCCATGGACATGGCCACAGGCCAGTCCAATGAAGGCAACTCCCCAGTTGAGGCTCCCTCAACCCAGGTGTGTCAAGTTGACACTAAAGCGATCCAGCACAGAGCGCTTGCTGCTCTTCCAAATGGCCAGAGTTTGGTTCTCAGTACCCAAGGTAGGCAGCTCACAACCACCTGTAACTCCAGCTCCACGGTATCCAACACGGTCTTCTGGCCTCCAAAGGCACACACACACACACACACACACACACACACACACAAAGTAAAAATAAATTTTAAAATAAAAGAAAATGAATGAGATTTTCTGATTGCAAATGAATGAGCTACACGCAGCAACATACGTTAATCTCCAAAAGTCCTTTTATGTGCTTAAAGTGTGAAATGTAAAACAAAACACTCATTCAGATTGCAAACATATAGTAAAACTAAAAGAAAAGCAGGAAAATGACAAGCAGAGAATTTAGGGAATTGTTAGCACCGAAGGAGATGGATGACATTGGCAGGAATTCATAGGGAACTGCAAAGGCAACCTTACTATGGCCATTTCTTTGTCCAAGTGGTAGGAATCGTCCAAGTCTTCATACCTTACATTTACTAGTACTCTTTTACCTATACTACCCATACTCACCATTTATTCTTTTCTTTTTCCTCAGTAGGAGAACATTTTATTTGAAAGGTTTCATCCTACACTGTAAGGATGTCTGTTAAACATCACAAAGAACATGCCAAAAGAGAAGCCATGCTAAAATGCCCACTTAATGCACCCAAACATCTCAAATGCACACAAACTTCTCAAAACCACCCTTTGACAACCTTCTATACCCATTTTTTAAATTTCCCCTCTTTTTATTAGACAAGAGAAAGTAGATGGACACATGGTAAATGAAAACTCTCCATATGCACATAGAAAGACGATATAATCTCTGAGCCCCATATGTAGAGAAGAGAGGGGGAAAGCTAGAATTCTATGCGCTACTGCACAGGTACAAGGCACCCCCAGCTTCCAGTAGAGCCAAGAGAACAGGAGGTTTTTCAAGCATAGAGGTAGTGTTGACTCCACACAGGTTTTGTGGAGAAAAGAAGGAATTAAAGTGAATTTAGAACAGAAACGTGGAGATTCTTTTCCCATTTATGCAGCTGAAGGTTATTTCCCCCCCAAATACATTGAGAAACACGGTGTTGAGAAAAGAGACCTCAAAAAACAGGGAAACAGCAAAAGAAGGGTGCATTGGGGGGAGGGACTGTGACTTGCTCCTAGGGACTGGAGAAAATTTAAAAAGAAAAAGAAAAATTAAAATAGAAGGTTGAAATCCATCAGTGTCCTTCTGCATTCCCTCTCCTTCCCCCCTTTCATCATCATCTTCATCTCCACCTTCATCCTTATCCCCTTCTTAATAGCTTACAGTTCTTCTTCTTCATCATCATCATCACCACCTTCCCCTTCTCCTTCTTTATTATCCATATCCTAATTCATCTGTGCCTGAATCAGAGTGGGCAGTAAACCAGGTGAAGAAGCTCTGGCTCTTCACGTCGCGTCTTCCTGCTGGCTTTATTCTGTTTGACTTGCACATTTCACCAAATCCTTTCCAGATTTCCATTTGATGTCAGTGGACTGAAGATGGATCACCACTCTCATCCAGATGGAATTCTTTGGAGAAAATGTTATTTTCAAAGTAAGAATTTTCATCAAAATAAAAATCTATTCTGTAACCTGATTTTTTTGCTTCATTTTTATTTCATGTGTATGCATGTATGCTAGTACACCCATATCGTACAATGCCCGAGGAAGATAGAAGAAGGCATCAGATGTCCTGGAACTGGAATTTCAGACAGTTGTTAGCCGCCATGTGGGTGCTAGGGTCCAACCAGGGTCTTCTGCAAGAACAGCAGGTGCTCTAACTGCTGAGCTATCTCTCCAGCCCCTGTAACCTGATTTTATATCTTCAAATTGTCACTTCAGTGCTGGTCAAATAACGTGGCCTCCTCATCTTCCTCCCCAAGCAGTGCAGACACTTGTGGGTAGTTGACAAATGTTGTTACCCAAACATTTGGGGTTTTAGTGAACAACTCTGACCTCTTCTGAAAAAATAGTCATCAGAGTTCATTATATCTTTGTTCTGCTTTCAAAATTTCCTCCCTGGCTTGTTCATCAAGTCTGTCTATTCCATTTTGTACTCCATCAGTATGTTCAGTTGCTTCTTGGTGTTCTTTCTCTCACTTTGGCAAGCTAGCAGAGGCTGATGTGTCCACCAGCTTTGGGGCAGGACCTGGCCTGGGTTTCTTGGGTTGAAGCAGAAGCACAGATTGCTGTTTCCAGGCCAGGCCATGAGGAAAGTCCCAAAGCCAGAGTCCCAATGCACTTGGCAGAAAGAAACCCAGAGAACTCAATATTTTATTTTCAATTCATTGTTTAAGAAAGCTATAAGCACACATAAAGTGAAAATGATGTATAATGGCATTCTGACTGTGCCCCAAGGTGGACCACTGTTGCTGATTTGGCATTTATTTCCTCAGATTTTATTTCCAAGGTATGACTAAAATATATGGAATATTGTTCAAAATATGAATTTCTTGGCTTTTGCGATGGGTCAGTGGGTAATGGTAACTACACCTACCACTCCATGGTGGTAGGAGAAACCAACTCCCCAAAGTTTTACTTTGACCTCTACACAGACACCATGGCACCTGTGTGTGTGCGCATACACACGCACACATAATTAATAAATAAATGTAATTTTTGAAACCACATTTAGCCTGCTAACTGGCATTTTAAAAAATAAAATGGGATTTTTTTCCACACAGCAAGCAAATGAAAATTCCCCAGGTTTGGGTGTTAATTGCCAAGCAAACTCACGGTAGGCACCTGTGAAAAATGTGTAGCCACAGAAACTCTGCCCCAGAGCCCCTCCTGGCTGTGCAGGAGTGGGGTGGGCATTGAAGGATCAGGAGATTCAAGGAGAAAATCCCACCCAAGATGTACTTTCTTTTTCTTTCGCCCAATTGCAGTGTTTCTGCTGTTTGTTTAATAGCATGAGTTAATTTAAAGGTTTTCAAGTCTAGTTGCAGAGATGCATAAGCAGAAATTTATAAGCAGAAATTTATAAGCAGAAATCTAAGAATTTCTGGTAAAAATTCATACTCACTGGCTAGTCAATCTTAAAGGCATCATAGAACATAGGAATAAAGGAAGGAGGCCTTTGGGTCTAGACTGCAACGGAACAACTCAGGGCTTATAATAGAATAGCTAGGTTTACAGTTTGGCTCTGGGTGACTTTGGAGAGGTCAGTTCCAACTTCCCCTGTCTCCATGATTTTGTGGATAACAGGAGCTATTGGTTTCCTCCCATAAAAGTTTGTGCCAAAGTGTTGTCACCCTTAAGCCCTACAGACCCTTTAGTTAGAACAAATCAGTCAGGGGGACTGGAGAGATGGCTCAGCAGTTAAGACCACTGGCTGCTGGTTAGGTTCCCAGCACCCACATGGCGGCTAACAACTGTCCCCTGTTCTGACCTCTATGGCCATTGCACACACGCATACATGCAAGCAAAACACTCCTACACATAAAATAAAAATAAATTTAAAAAATTAAAAATAAAAATCAATCATTTGCCTCTCAGAAGGTGCTTCCAACTACCGTTGACTCCTGTCCACAAAGGGCTGCAAGATGAGCCTCTGGCCTTCAAGCAAGCAAAATGTGAATTCTGCCTCAATCCTTGCCCAGCCTGTCAGTGTCTAACATATTGAAATGAGGCAGACAGCCATTCATCCAGACCACTACTCAAAATGACTAACTCATCCAGCTGTGATGAGATGGTCATGTCCACAGTGAGTGATGAGGCCTGGGTAGAGAGGAGGACAGAATCATGTGCAGGACAAGAAACCACCGAGAAACCAGGCCCAACAAAAAAGTATTAGAGACAGCCCCTCACAGCCTCGGGACATGGGCTGGTTTTACTAAAATCCACCAGCTTGGCATCTTCTTCCCGTCCATGTTTTCTAAATGGAAAATCCAGTTTAGAATGTGAGGTTTGGGTCTCATCTGAGCTACCAAGCAAAGACTCTGGCCTCCTTGGGCTTCCTAGTTTCTGTGGGCTGTCTGAATTGATACTGAATCCTGCAGAGTCATGGAGAAAGTCAAGCAAAGTTGGGTACAGGAAGCACTTTGCAAACTCAAAAGTGCTGTCCATTTTTCCCTCACATTCTTCGGATGGCCTCTGCAGGTTCCCCAAACAAATAAACAATTGCAGGTAAGGTTTAGTCCAGAAAACCATTCTTTGGCATTTCAAAAGAAACATTTGATCTCATCAGATATTATTCTTAGTCTGTTCTTCATCTAGGTCCCCAAGGACCCTTACTAGGCAAAGACCACCTTTCACAGGGCATGAATTGGAATGACCCACAGCTGAGAGCATCTAAAATGTGATGTGCTAGACCTCGCACAAGGTCTTTTCCATCTAAAAGCCAGCCACACACCCTCACCATGATTGGGGTCTGTAATGGGACTAGTTTTCTTGAGCTGTCTGAAGAGAAAAAAAAATCAAAACAGTGGTTGAAAGCCAGGCTTTTGTGGCTGGGCTGGAGCTTGGTCATTCCGTATCCCTGGGCATGTCACCTCAGAGCTGTCTCAGCAGGCCTCCCCTTTCCGATCTGAGCAACAGGAAAATGACAACCCCCTCCTTAGAGGTCTCTGATGATTTGTTCACACAAAGCATTTGACAATGCCTAGCATTAAGGAAGTCTTCATAAAATATTAGCTATCACAGGGAAGAACAGTGAAAAAAGGTCAAAGTTTCTTCAGGAAAGCAGAACAGTCCAGGGAGGCCTCCTTGTTGAACTTTGGTGCCAGAAATGAACACAAAGTGAATGATGACTCCTCAACAGAGAGGACAGCTAGGGGTTCCAGGCCTCAGGTTCCAGAGGACATAAACTTTGGCTAAGGCTCAGTAGTAAATTCATATAGAGGATCCAACAAAGTTTGTCTCAAAGGTCCTTAGGAATTGAAACTATTTGCAGAGCTCCAGTTATGAGGGGCTATGACTCCAACACAAGGACTGCAAGCTGAGCAGGAAGACTCCCATTCACTATTCAGCCGCTCACTGTCCAAGCACTGAAGATGTTATTCCAAGCATCCCCCAGTACCACATAAAGTGTGGCATCCCCAACCCCCAATCCCAGCCACCAGCCTTCAGCATGATTCAATGTTCCAGCCTATTTATGAGAGACTAGGAGTTCATTTCAAAATGTCAAACGATTTTGAGTGACTAATGGCCCCTGCTGTGCTCAATATCTTCACAGAGGTTGTCCTTCCATGCCTCGAGGACTCTGCACTCCAGGAACATCTATCATGGTGTCTGTGGTAAAGAGCTACTATGTCATCAAATCACCCCCAAAAGTTGGAGAGCAACTGATCCGGTCAGGCTATGCTGGGGTGAGGGGCTGGGGCACCTTGGCTAAAAGGCATAGGTCCTAGGATGGGAACATATAAATTCAGTCACTCAGAGGGGGAAAAGAAAGCAGCATGTTGGACAAAAGGATCTTCTGATGTACGCTTGGAAAACGACTGGTTCATTTTAGAATTGCCTGTGTAATTTGCCCACTGAGCCCTGCTCTGCAGGCCTGGCTCTGCCCTACCTGTGAGTGAATCTCAGGCAGTTTCTGTGCCTCTCCTGCTCACTTCTAATTATAAAAAGTCCACTAGTCTCCATTTATAAACTTTTCTAAACAGTGTTTCACGTTGTAGCTCAGATTAGCCTTGAATTCAACATCATCCTGCCTCAGCCTCCTGAGTGCTGAGATTACAGGTACGGGCTTCCATGTCCAGCTTTGTTTGTACATTTTTATTGTGGAAATTTTCACATGTAACCAGGAAAAAGGACGATGGTGTACTGAACCCCACGTGACCAACCGTCATGTTGTTTCATCAGCACCCCTTCCTCCAACAGCTACCCTTTGTTTTTGCTGGAATATGTGAAAGCAAATCCTCTATTTTCAGAAACAAAAACGATCCTAATTTAGTAATAAGTCCAGCCCAGCAACATGATCTAAAACTCCCAAACTTCTTTTCAAGTTCAAGCTCCCTCTCACAGCCAGAGCTGCTGTAGCTGGGGGCCTACCTCTTGAAAGGAGGCCAGGGAGGCTGACGTCTCTGTTCCTTCCCTCAAGTTTCCTCTTCTCCCAGCTGCCTTTGCCTTCTTTAGGGCTGCCCTTACAGGCTGCGGGCAGGGCTAACCCAAACCCAAAGAGGAAGAGTGTGGACTCTTCATCTTTACTGCAGGTCCTGCCTAAGCTGCCCCTAATGCTGATGGACAGATGGTAGAAAGAGATACTGTCTAAGGGCCTGGGTTAGGCAGCAGTACAGTGCATACTGGGTACACTAAGTATAGTACAGCCTTCCTTCCTTATGAGAATATTTTTCCCTGAAAAGCTGGGGAGGAAGGGAGGTGGGGAGAATATACATGGCTTTCACACACTGGGGGAATACAGAATTCTCTTTCTTGCTTAGGTCTCACTTGAGAATGTGAGGGTAACTGGACTGGCAGCACTTCCTGCCCTGGAACTGTGTGTTCCAATACGGTAGCCAAAACTTGGTTTGAGAACATAGTATAAACTATCTTAATATTGTTCATACTGATTGCATAGTGAACTAATGTTTATATATTTCATTAAACAAAATGTATCACTAAAATCTATTTTACCTATCTTTAATTTGTGTGCATATGTGTGTGTATATTTTTGTGTATGTATGTGTGTATGCAGGTATGCATACATATATGTGCATGTGTGCTTGAGGTCCAGAAGGTGACGTCAAGTGTCTTTCTTAGTCACTCTCTACCTTATTTTTTTTGAGACAGGGTTTCTCATTGAACCTGAAGCTCGCCAATTTCGACTAGACTGGCTGGCTAGCAAGTCTCAGGAATCCTCTGTCTCTACTGTTCCAGCACTGGGATTATAGGCACACACAGCCTGTTCCTGGACTTCTTTACGTGTGTGGGTGCTAGGCATCAAACTCAGGTCCTATGCTTGTGTGGCAAGCATTTTACTCTCTGAGCCATTTCCCCAGCCTCTTCTTAATTTTAATTTTAATGTGACAATTAGAAAATTTTTAATTATATTGGAAGCTTGCATCATGTTCCTGCTGGATGATGTGACCCTAGCTCAGCTATAACCTTGAGTGGAAGTGTCATATTTTAATATTACGGTACAAAACTGTCCAACCCACACATACACTCATGAGAGACTCTAGAGCCGATGAAGCCTTGACTTGGATGCATGTCAGGTTAGGCCTCTTCATATTACACAAGACTGAGGCCCAGAGAGAATGACTGTCCAGGTTACAGTCACCCTGTGTTGCCACACAGCACCTGTCAAGCTGCTTCCAGGAAATACTGAGAAAGATAGATAACAAATCCTTATAAGCTCATGTATCCGTTGAGAACAGAAGGCTGTAAGGGCCAGTTTATATTTAGACAAAATGGCGGTGATATGGATATCAGTATGAGTCAGCTAAAACATGGCTGACACTGGAAATGGGGTGGGGGGGCTATGAGTAAGCACAAAATAGCTGACAACAGATGTCCAGGAACTCCAAAGTAAACAGGATACCATCTGTTATATAACTATTTCTGGTAGACTGTCACTTTTGTGTGGATTCTGTATAAATACCACCTGGAGGTCAGAGGCCTGAGCCCTTCACCTCAGTCTTCCCCAGCCTGCCTCTGTGTACCTATCTGTAGGCCTGTGTGCCTACCTCTGTTGGACCTGTGTGCAAGTCTGTGTGTATTCCTGTGCCTGCCTGTGTGTAGCCTGCATAAGCCAGCATTGCCTGGGTGCCCGCTGACAGCTGCCTGCCTAGCAGCCTGTGTGCTGGTGAATAACGTATGTCTTATCTGCCTGAGGTTCCTTGAAATATCAACCTAACCTCCCATGACCCTCCTCCTTTCCTGGCTTTGGGGCATGGACCTTACAATATCTATGCCTCAAAATGAACTATTTAAGTGTTCCCTAGCTATACAACAGCATTTTCCCACTGTCTGAGAAAATGGCTGGTCCTTAGCCAGCAGGCAGTACATGGTCCTGAAGAGCGCTGGGTCTTGGGTCAACCAACTGGCAGCCTGATCCCTGAATCTGGTCCTCAGACCTGTTTGGATTGGCTTTCAGTGTTGGACAAATTATTTGACTCATTTGCCAACATTTAAACATTGGGAAACATCAATAAAAATACGGATTTCCGGCTTCCCTTGAAATAGTAGATCTAGTGGCACAGAGCTTGTTTTCCTGCCTAGCAGTGGCCTGTTGGACTCCTCAGCAGCTGTCCACTGGCCAAGGCATCACCTCCCTTCCATATAACCCATCTGTTGGTCCTCTCTTCACAGAGGCCACCTGGAGCAGCAGACAGCTATAACCAACTTGGTCTCACAACAGAGCTGAAATGTATTTTTCGTACCTGTCTTAACAAAAGGCTACAAAACTAAAGTTGAATAAAGAACCTCTTGGGCTAGGGATGCGCCTCAGTTGGTAGAGTGCTTGCCTAGCATGCATGAAGCCCTGAGTTTGATCCCTAGAACTACATAAACTGGGCATATGTGGTACAATACATCTATAATCTCAGCACTTGGGAGGTGGAGGCAGGAGGATCAGAAGTTCAAGGTTATTCTTCATTAGATATCAAGTTGGAGGCTAGCCTGATATGCAAAGAAATTCCTGCAGAGATGGGTCAGTCCTTAAAGTGCTTTCCTTCCAAGCATGAGGACATGTGTTCAATCACAGAATCCATGTTAAAACAAAACAAAACAAAACTGCTTTGTGGCACACACTTGAGATTCCAGCTCTGGGAAAGCAGACACAGGCAGATCCCTAAGAATCAATGGCAAGCCAGCCTAGCCTACTTGAAAATAAAGTGGATGGCACCTGATGAACAGCAGCAGAAGCTGTCCACTGACCTTCATATGCACACACATGTATGTGCACTCACACATGTATGCACACACATACACACACACACACACACACACACACACACACACACACACACACACTTCACTTTCTAGGAGTAGAAAGGGCTTTTTAATCCAGCAGTTTCTCTCTGGGTTCACTGCAAGCACCAGTTTATTGGCACCTATCTGGTCTAGATTTTTTCTGCTGTAACTCATTACAAAGAGACCGCAGCCATCTTTCTAATTTCCCATGAGGAAACTGAAGCACTGATAAGCAGCACACACTGATTATGAGGAGCTGCTTAGAGTATGTTACACCAAAGATCCTGAGCTTCCGGCCTTCTTTTCCATGTTCTCATATCCAGGACGTCCAGCCAAGGTCACAGGTGCTTCTGCCCTAAGGGCAAAGAATGAGCCTCTCAGGAGCAATCCCAGCAAAGCCAACCGCCCCCTATGCTTATCCCCAGAGTGTCCAGCACAGAAAGGAAAAGAATGCAGTTTAAGTTAAATCAAGGACAGGAAACAGCCCAAAAGGCAGTGGCCTCTGGCGAGACTTCTGTCTAGCATTTCTTTTCCCACTAGTCTCTCTCCCAGGGTGTGGAGAGACAGCCTCCGCCAGGTGCTTTCACAACAGGCCTGCCCTGTAGGGGTTCACACTGGGCCTAGTAGCCCCCAAGGCCTAGGTGCCCGGTTTAGGGGACTTGAGGCCTTGGCGTGCCACATGGTCAAGATAGCTTGTCCTGGAGAAGCTGATGCTGCCTCTGGCCAGATTCTGGGTACATGAAGGCCTGCTTTTCATTCTGCAAGACCAAGTCTGTTGTGTATCTGAAAGGACATTTTCTAGAGCTGTCTCCCCCACGTCCACCCTCGAAGACCTGCAGTGTCCCCGACTTTGTGCTCTGCAGGACCTGGGAGCCGTGCTCCTCCGGTCTTGGCTGGGTGTGCTCTCCGGGGACCTGTCTCAATCTCGTCCTGGGCCCTGGGCTTGATCCACAGACCTCAGTCTGGGCCTAGGTGGCTCTGCAGCCTTCATCCTCCGCTTCCCGTGGGAGCCCTGGGCTCCTAGCCTTGTCTACCAGATGAACCAGGGGACAGAAGAGGCGCCTTAGAGAACCCCGGCTTCCGCGCCCTTCGCGGGGCAATGGTGACACCCAGTGGTGGCCGCGGGAAGGAGGGGAGGGAACGAGCTGAGCTCGGAGGCGCCAGCCCTTCCTCCCCTCCCTTCCGGGCCCTCCCCCTGACCACCGCGCCTTTCTGGGGCCCCTCTGTCCAAGGGTTCTAGGGTGACCCTGAACGCCAAGGTCTGGAGAGCAGGACGGACATACGTCTTTGAGGCTCTGGGATACCCGAGACCCCAGGTATCTCTGGATACCTGATAATCTTGTGGGGAGAAGTGCCCTCCACACAACAGTGGGGACCTCCTCCTGGTCACTTTATGCAGGGTTTGCCTCATACCTACAGTTTGCCTGTCTGCGCCCAAAGCTCCAACATCAAAGGAGAAGAGATCGGAGGAGCTATCTGCAGCCCCAGAGCCCAGGTCACACCCGAGGTGAAGGGATAGGGCTCTAAAACACCCGCACACACCCTCGGCAAGCGCATAATTCATTAGGCCCATCCGTTTCAGACATTCTGGCTTGCATTAAGGGTCTCCTAATGATGGTGCTAGCTGGGGTTTATTGCACCTTTTAGGCACCTGGCCCACGACTGAGACGTTTACACACATTTTCCTCACATCAAACCCAAGAAAACATTCTTGTGTTTTATTAAACGCAGCAATTTTTTTTCCAGTCACACAAATCATCAGCATTTATTTCCTGGGACCCAAGTATCACTTCTGTTGGGACAAAGGGCAAGGAATTGGTCAATTAGTGTTGAGCCAAAACCCCTCTCTAAAATTAGATCTGTGAGGCTCCACGAGGGAACCGATCATCAGAACTGAGCTTAAAACCACTTTAAAAACAAAAAAGAAAATGTGATTGTCAGTTCCCTCCCTCTCTGCTGAAAGTTTTGTTTTGTTTTGTTTTGTTATTTTAAAGTTTTGTTTTTTTGGTTTTTTTTTTTTGTTGTTGTTTTTTTTTAAGGGCATGGAAGAGTTTTGCAACTGAGAAAGCTGTTTGGAAAGAACCAGTGGGAGAGAACTGGGAAGTAGTCTAGATCCAGGTGGGGGCTACTCACCTGGTAGGCAGGGCCTGTCAAGCCCTGCCCAGCTGAATAAATAACATACCTAGGTGACAGTGTCTTCAACTGTACCTGGGCACCGTGAGGTGGCAGGAAGGTGGAGCCTGTGGGAGGGGCCACAGGTAGGCCTGGCTGGTCTGGGACATGGACTCAGAGAAGAGACTGCTGGGCCAGCGCCAGGGCTCTGGTTCTGGGAGGGGCCAGTAGGTCTCCTCCAGCCTCTGGGACCAAGGTCAGACTCAAGATGAGATGCTCCCATCCCAGCTCAGGCTGCCAGCCTTCTTATCTGTAGGACTTCCTTCTGCCTGTCCTTCTGCGCCCTCAAGTGCCAGCTCTGGCACAGCTCACAGGCCTCTGAGTCTTGGATGTCAGGGACTGCGTTCAGACACAGGAGATAAAGTCTGAATAGGAGAACTCAACCTCTATCATGCCTATTGCATCGCTCCTCAGGCCTAGCTTAATTTCTTTCTTCTGCTTGCATCTCTTCAGATTTTTCACTGGATTAATGAGTGCGGACTCCACAAGCTTGGCCTCCCGGGGCGCCTGACAGCAAAGTTTTAAGAAGTTAAGTTACCAACATTCAAGGAGGCATGAAGCCCGGATGTGACCTGTGTTGGACTGATGGTAAGACTCTCTAATCAGGTCCTGTACAACTTCGGTTGTCTGTCAGCTACTGATCTGTGCAAAGATTATGTGCTACAGCAGTTACCTTCACCCCCAGAGCAGATAATTTGCTCCTTTACTCCCTGTCCTGAGTAGTCCTTTTGATTGGTCCTCCATGTATCAAGGAAAGTCACACTCCAGAGGTGACAAGTGAATCCTGCCCTAACTTGGTCCTGGGTATTTCAAACAGTTGCCCTGAACCTATGCCATAAGCTCCTCAGCCTTGACCTTCCCTGCCAGAGGTCCTGCATCCCAAGAGTGTTCCCTTAACCTGCAGTGTGCCTCAGTCTAGCCATGTTCAGATCCTCCTGTTCAGCCAGCATCTCACTCACTCAGCAAAGTCACCTGAAGGCCCCAGACAGAGCCTGGCTCGGAGTGGTCACATGGTAGAGGTTTGAGGAATGAATGTTGAATGAATGACCTGTGGCTGCCATAACAAAGTACCACAAACTAGCTTAAACAATGGGAATTTGCATTCTCACACTGCACAGGCCAGAGAGCTGAATCAAGATGCAAACACCTGGGGAGGGGGGAGCTTCCCTTGCCTCTGGTGGTGGTGTCAGTCTCTGGTGTTCCTGGGCTTGTAACCAAGTGCCCCACTCACATCTCCCCTTCCATCTTCACAGTGTCTCCTTGAATGTCAGTCTGTGCTTTTCTCCTTTTCCTATAAGGTCAAACTGACCTCGACTTGCTCTCATCTGCAAAGACTCTATTCTCAAACAATGTCACATTCACAGGTACCAGGAGGTGAGATATCAACAAGTTCTTTATGGGGACAAAATTCAACCCATAAACACCACAAAGGGCAACCGGTTTGTGATCTGACTTCCAACTAAAGAAAGCTTGTGAGGCTTAGATCATCACAGGATGGTCAGCAGGTTCTGAGGATGCTGCTGCTTTACACACTGTGGAGACAGGCTTGTTTCTCCCATAACTCCTTTTCCTTTGTATTGGTCCAGAGCAGTGATGCTTTGTGGTCACAGTAATGACTGTTTACTCCAGGCTTAAGTGCCTGCTTCTCCCTCTTTCATATTAGGTGTAAAATGGAATATTAACTTAGAATATGGCCTCTCCCTTTTGGGCAGTGGTGAGACCATTTAATGCCAAAATAAGTCAAGCTGACCTTGCCTTTTTGCTGAAGCTCATGCTCCTCTGCCTATTCCTTAAGCCTCATCAGAATCTAGCCCATCTCCCAGCTCTGGTTCTGCCTCCATTCTCAAACTCCTGGTGCCTCCTGCACTGGAGCTTGCTCAGCCCTGGAATGTTTGTCAAGCTTGATGTCTGTGCCCTTTCTGTGTCCTCTCTGAAAGCCCCTGCCCACATTCAGCACCTCCTGTTGAAGTCCTCCTCAGTCTTCAAAACCAAGTTCAAAGGCTTTCTCCTCCAGGAAGCCTTGCTGATCCTTCAGCTTCCCCATCAGAAGGCTGGTGGCCCTGGTTGGTCAGCCTTCAGTTAAACACTGTCCACAGGCTGCTTTGTTTTGAATTAATTTGCTTCCCACCGCCTTCTCTCAACCCCTCCAACCCCCACCCCGTACCCCTACCTCCCCTTACTAAGCACAATAGAGAGAAGCTGGTCTTCCTAAAGCAAGAGACTCTAGATAGGCTGACTAGATCTCAGTACATGAACTTGCACTGAGGGACATCTGGGGACACTAACTTGATACAATAGGCCTTAAGGCAAATGACAGAGCATATGAATTCCGGGTTGGGGGGGGGGCTATGGGAGGGTGCCAGTGAGGAAGGGGGTATAAAGATGATCGATTGAGATGTTCTGTATGAAATACACAAAAATTCAATAAAATTTTAAAAATCTTAGCCAAATAAGTTAAAAATTTTTTTTTATCCTGGCAAGATGATTTCTTTAGAAAGAAATATGGGTAATTATACAGTCAACATTTTAGGGCACTACTCATTTTTGTATTTTTGAGACGGGGTCTTACTATGTAGTCCTGGCTGTCCTAGATCTCACTTTGTAACCCAGGCTGGCTTGAATTCATGGGTGATTCTTCTGCCTCAGCCTCACAAGTACTGAGATTTCAGGCATGTACCAAGTCTGGTTTAAACTCTTTCAAGAAATGTAAAGCAATGTAAGTGAAAAGATTGCATTGTGCCATCATTTATCAGGTGTCACAGTCTACTCTTGGTAGTATGTGGTGCATATTATTATGGATGGAATCTTGTCTCCAATCAAATATTTTATTGTTAATTTAGTGTTGATAGGAAGTAAATTAAATGTATGTAGAAATGAATATTAACTGAACTGAGAAAAAACTAGAAAAATAGAAAGATGTAAATTACCTGTGAAGAGTCACTTGAGGGGAGAATGTGATGGAAGGTAAGCTGCGAAGAGGGATTTAACATTGCAGTCTCTGTATGTCTGTGTCTGAGTCTTCACAGAAGAATATACTGACCCTATGAGATCTAAAGTATACTACACATTAATATTCTATATACTACAGAAAATCACCAAATATTAATGATAGCATATATTAAATGAGACTTTAATAAGTACTTCAGTGGTACAAGCAGAGGTGGATCAACATAACTGAGTGGAAAATTCAAGAACAGCTGCAAATATAAGTGGGAATTTTAGGAGGACAACCTAGTGTGTTGGCTGAGGTACCGATTCTATGCTATGGTAAAATTCTGAAAAAGAGAATTGAAGGGGAAATTAACTTTATCAGCAACTAAAGTATTATAGAACTGGCACATAAATACAATGGCACAACAATGAAGGCCCACAAACTGATGCAAATACATCATAGAATTTTGTAAGGAGGGCATCTCAAATCAGTAGGATAATAATGAACCTTGAAACCAGTGGTGTGGGAGAGGACTACCTCGATGCTCAGCCACCTTTCAGTCTTTTTCTTGGATGAAAAAGACTGCTTTAAGCATCTAAAAGACTGGGTAATATTTCAATATAGGAAGTGCTGAGCTGTGCTGTAATCCCTAATGAAGGGAGACAAATAAGATGAGCCCAAGTCATCTTCATGTTCTTCTGGAAAGCAGCATCTAGACCATGGCACTGAAGGAAAACCCCAATGGATGCTCTCACTTAGTTGGAATGATAGAGATCAGAATTGTTTGGAGGCTGATAATCATCACTAATGGTCACTAATTTAAGAAATCATGCCTAGAAAAACCCTAAAGACAGGGTTTGGAGAGCTTCTGGGTACATGAACAAAAATGCATCTACATGAACAGATGGTGCACTCCAAACTCCACAAGGACTGGTGCTCCTATGCTCAGGACCCTTCCAGACCTCATGGATGGCCTTGGACTCAATATGTAGCCAGAGATTACTTAAACTTCTAACAATACACCTAGTTTGTATAGTGCTAGGGATCAAATCCAGGGCTTCATGCATGCTAGGCAAGCACTCTACCAACTGAGCCGCATTCCCAGCCCCAAACCTCCTCACCTCTTCATCTAATTCATTTAATAACATCCTTTGCAATATATTTTTAATAGTAAGTAAATTGTTTTACTAGGTTCTGTGAGACATTCCAGCAAATTATTGAGCTTAGGGAAGAGGCTGAGGAGAGCCCCAATTTGTAGCCAAGTCAGACAGAAGTATGCTAACCTCTCAAAGGAAGATGTTTGCAAAGTCACGGGGACTTTTCACGAGGAATCCAAAAAGCATGAGCCCTCCACATGCACAGGGTGTCCTGAGTTGGCTCTTCCCACTTCCTGTCCTCCACTCCTGAACCGGGCCTGGGTTGGATGCCATACTACTTCACTCTGAGTCTACCTGATGTTACTAGCTGCACCTGTCAGAACCCTGTTTCCTGGTCTCATCAGGCAGACACTTGTGGAGAGACTTGGTCACCTTACCTGATCTGAATATCTACTGTCCCTTCTAAGGAGTTAGTTTCCTGTTTGCCTGATATCTTTGGCTTTGCCTATTTCTCTAGTTTTCACTGGCAGCTCACCTTCTACCTCTCCCCCATACATAATCTAATCCCAAGGAAGTAATGTTCAAGAATCCCATCACTGATGAAGAGATGAGCACAGATGCCAATGGTAGGTAGGCCTAAGTTCTCTGCACTAGGACAGAGAACACATCCTGTAAAAGCAAGTTGAGGGAAAAAAGGTTAGCTTCTGTAGTTTGATCATAATGGAGGAATTTTTTTATCATCTGCTGCTGCATTTGGAATTCAAATAAAAGCTATACAGAAAAACAAGCAAGTGAAACTATTGAGGCAATTAACTTCAGGAAAAGGGAGGGGGGAAAGGTACACGGGAAAGAAAATGTGCACCAAGTAGCTCCAGGGCGAGCACTGAAGTGACAGGAACTATGACTGAATTCCGTGGACAAATGAGCACTAATGGTAACAGCAGTGGTGAAAGTGTAGTACTCACTTTCCAGAGGACAAAGTCAATCTATGTCTACATTTAACATAAGAAATGGCAATGCAGGGCTGGAGAGATGGCTCAGCAGTTAAGAACACTGGGTGTTCTTGCAGAGGACCTGGGTTCGAATCCCAGCACCCACATGGCAGCTAACAACTGTCTGTAACTCTAGTCCCAGGGGATCAAGGCTCTCATTTAAAGATCTCTGAAGATGGGACTGGAGAGATGGTTCGGCAGTTAAGAACATTGACTGTTCTTGTAGAAAACCTGGGTTCAAATCCCAGCACCCACATAGCTGCTAATAACTGTCCCTAACTCCAGTTCCAGGGGATCTGACAGCCTCTTCTGTTCTCTGCCAGCATTGCATGACACAGGTGCACTTACCTACATGCAGACAATACACGCATACACATAAAATAAAAATAATAAAAATTTTCTTTAAATGGCAATGCATGTTATTTAGAAAGATGGAAATAAGCCCAGAAGAAAAAAATGGCTCAAAAACTGGAATGAGAGAAGAAAGGAGAAGGAAAACTACTCCTTTTGCATCATAAGCCTCCTTAAAAATTAGACCTTTTAGGCCTGGCAGGATGGCTTAGTGGGCAAAGCACTTGCTATATAAGCCTGATAACCTAAATTCAATCTCCAGGACCTATGTAAAGGTGGAAGGAGAGAAATGACTCCATAAAGTTGTCCTCTGACCTCCACATGCATGCCATGGAATGGACATATCCACATACATGTATTATAGTCACACACATAATAATATATTTTAAAAATAAATTCAACTTTTTATTTTGAGATAACTATAGAAATGACGTAACCAATGATACAGCCCAATCTAATGCATCCTTTATCAACAGTAGTAACTTCCTAAATGAAGGGATGTTGTTGTGCCAGAATATCCACATTAATACAGTCAGTATACACATTTCTATTCCGAGAAGGATCTCTCACCCTTTTATAGTAATACCCACATACCTCACATTCTATGCCCCTCTCACACAACCATCTCATTTTTGTGATTCTGTCACCTCAAAAATGTTCTAGAGGATTGGGAGTGGGGGTTAGTTCAGCTGATAAAAGGTTTATCTCACATGCATGAAGCCCTGGGTTTGATCCTCAGCACTGAATGGGGCATGATGGCATATGCCTCTAAGCTCAGTGCTCTGGAGGTAGAGGCAGTAGGATCAGAAATTCAAGATCATTCTGAGCAACACTGTCCATCCAGGTTGATGTATATTTCAAGAGTTTGCTCTTGGACTTGGGTATAGCTCAGTGGTAAAAGCATGTTTAGCAAGTACGAGGCTCAGAGTAGAATCCTTAACAAAAGGGAAGGAATGGAAGGAGGGAGGGGGAGGGGAGGAGGGAGGGAGAAAAAAATTGACAACAGAGAAAAAAGTTGCTCTTTTTTTATTGCTGAGTAGTATTTCATGGGTATATCACGGTTTATTTAACCATCTATCTGTTCCATGGCATTTGAGTTATTTCCAGTTTTTAGCTATTACATATAAAACTGCTATAAAAATTCAAGAGTGTGTCTTTTTAACTTTTATAATTTATTGCCCAGGAATGCAATTCGTAGGTTGTATGGCTTTTAAGGAACTGCCAAAGTGTTTTCCAGAGTGGCCACACTATTTCCCATGCCCACAAGCAATGAATGTGTAGTCTATTTTCTTGGCATCCCCACTAGCACTGGATATTTGTATTGGTTAAGACTTTGTGTCGCTATGCCCAAAGACCTGGCAATTATAATTTACAGGAGGAAAGATTTCTTTTAGCTCAGTTTCAGAACTGTCAGTCCATCATGGGGGCAATGATGCAGTAGTTCACAACAGGACAGACAGGAAGTAAAGAAAAGGAAGCTAGAGGAAAAGCAAGATGGAGCTCCTAGGACAGCACCAGTGGCCTTCCTCCTCCAATGAGGCTTTACCTCCTACCTTTTGCCATCTCCGGATGATGTCATCATACTACAAATCCATCAAAGATTGACTGTTCCATGTATTAGTTCAGAGCCTCAGGATCTGCTTGCCTCTGGAAACATCCTAGACACACCCATTTGTGCTGTACTAATCTCCTAAGCATTTCTTTATCCAGGGCAATGGCTATTATCCATTACCATGCTAATTTCATTCCAGCCATCTTGCTAGTGGGACACCTCATTGTGCTAATCCGCACTTCTCTCTCTGGCTACTGATGCTGAACATCATCTCACCCACCTATTTGCCATCCATATGTCATCTTGGGTGAAATGTCTCTTTATGCCTTTTGCTCACTTTATATATAAAAAAAATATATATGTATTTTTTTAAATTTTTATGTGTATGAGTGTATTGCCTGCATGTATGTGAGTGCACCCGTGTCATGCAGTGCTGCGGAGGTCCGAAGAGGGCATTCGATTCCCCTGGAACTGGAGTCAAGGACGGTTTGTAGCTGCCATGTGGGTGCTGGGAATTGAACCGGGTCCTCTGCAAGAGCAGTCAATGCTCTTAACTGCTGAGCCACCTCTCCAGCCCCTTTTGCTCATTTTTTTACTGGCGTGTTTAGGTTTCTTTACTATTGTTTTGACAGTTTTTCATATATTCTAGGTACTAGTTTAATTGGATATGTGGGTTGCAAATACGAACTTTCTCTCAGTCTGAAATCTTTTCTTTCAATATCGTTAGTGGGGTCCTTCACAGAGCAAATTTTAAATTTTGATAAAATTCAACCTAGCAGCTTTCCCACTTACGCATCAGGCTTTTTGGTGTCAAGTCTAAGAACTTCCTGTTGAGTTTTAAATCCCAAGGACTTTTGATTTTGCTTAAAAACTGTATAGTTTTAAGTCTGTTACTCGTTTCTAGTTTTTCAGTGGTCCCTAAAGCGTTACCAAATTCTCAATACTCCTTGCTAAATCTTTACTTTGTGAATGTGTAGAGAAACTTTATTTCTGACATTGAATCTTTTGACAAACATGGAAATGCTATGAGGATAGTTGTCAGTGAATAATTTTGTCACTGGGTAAACATTCATCTTCTTATTCATGGAAACATTTAAAATTGGGGGATGAGAGGATAATGGAGGTGAGTATATGAAAAGTACATTACGTGTATATGTGAAACTGTAAAAAAAAAATATTTGAAATTTCCCACAACCTAGAAGAGATAACTTCCCTATTGATATGGCATTTATATTCTAAACAAATATAAATATTAAGAACTAAAATGATAAAATAAGGTGATATGAAATAGTATTTCTGGGAGACCAAGGTGTCAGAAAATGCCTCTCTTAGAAAGTTGAGACTTGAAAGGTACAGGGATTGCCTGGAGAAGATCAGAGGTATAGGCATTTCCAACTGAGGACCTAATGTGTTCCAGGAACAACTGGAGACTGAGTAGACAATAGCGAGTCAGCAAAAAAGAAATGAGAAAGGAGGAAAATCAAGAGTGCAGCATATAAAGAGAAGTGGTTAAGATGCCCTATGCCTTTGAGAAATCTGGCAAGTACATTTAAGTGACCACTAAATCTGATAGAATGGAGGCTATTGCTGACCTAACAGCACACAGCTTCAGGAGAGTAGAGGGTTGTAAAGGCCAGCTGGAATGGTTTAAGACACAACTGAAATGGAGAGGAAATGGCTAGTGACATAGTGAGCACTTCAAAGTTTTCTTCAAAAGGAAGCTAAGCCAAATAGCAAGAGTTGGAGGAAGAAGTCTAAAGAACATGTTTATATCAGAGGAAATGATTTCAAGGAGAGAGAGAGGCAGGTGTAACATTCCAGGGTGTGTGTCCTGAAGTAGGAGGCACAGGTTCCAGAGTATGCAGCCAGGTGCTGGCTTTGACAGACTGGGACGCATCACTTCTTGTCATAGGGTGATGAGTGCACAGAGGATGGCTTGGACATTAGATGGAAGGTAGCAGTTGAAGACATATGGAAATTGTGAAAGTCTCATTCTGGAGAGGAGGAAATGAATATATACTAAAGTACAATAATAACCAAGCAACAATGAACACTCACCATTTGTGGTTCTAAGTATAACCTGGGATCTGTCAGAAACTCACCTTTTTCCAAGGTGTGTCCAGATGCCATGTGGAATAAGACAGTGGGATAATCAGTTTTGTTTGGGCCGGGAAGTCCAATGAAGGGAAAGAACAAGAGTTAATTTTTAAATGTGATGTAAAATGTAGTGTCAGCCAAGTAAGGAAAATGAGAGATCATGAATAATGAACAGAAGTAAAGACTGATGATATGGAGTACTTAATGAAATCAAAGCCCAGCCACCATTGGATATGAGAAAGCTGGACAGTAAGGTTGAAGGTTCAGACACAGAAAACTGAGGTAGCAGTAGAGTTAGTTACCAGTTATGAAGTCAAGATATACCAATAGGAATGGGGGCTGTTGTAGGGGGAAGAAATGGAAGATTAGGGGGTCAAAGAAATATGAGGCCAGAATGTTAGATAAGCTTTTGTGCTGTTATTTTTATTGGTTCTGTGGGTAAAGGTGTTTGCCGCCAAGACTGAGGACTTGAATTCGATCCCCAGGATCCACATGAAGGAGAGAAATTACTTCTGCAAATTGTCCTCTGGCCACCACACATGCACTGTGGTACACCCATGCTTTACATACACACACACACACACACACACACAAAGATACGTGTGCATGCATACACACATACTTTTAAAAAAAATATTTTATTATTTTTATTTTATGTGTATGAGTGTATTTCCTGCATGTGAGTGCACCTGTGTCTTGCAGTGCTGCAGAGATCAGAAGAGGGCATCAGATTCCCCTGGAACTGGAGTAAAGGATGGTTCATAACCACCATGTGGGCGCTGGGAATTGAACCCGGGTCCTCTGCAAGAGCATTCAGTGCTCTTAACCACTGAGCCATCTCTCCAGCCCCAACACATACATACTTTTTAAAAAAAGATTTGGATCAAGGTTCATTTTTCTTGTCTTCAGTTCCTTCATCATTTGACTAAAGGTTAGCTGTCCCCCACCAAATCAGTTCTGCACCTTTGTCAAAGTTGTACACATTCATGTGGGTCTATTTCTGGGTTCTCTGTTCCATCCATCTGTGTCTATCCCTCTGCTAATGCCATGTGTTACTGGAGATACAGTAACTTGAAATTGCATACACAGGTTTCTGTTACTTCATTCTTCTTTGAAATTGTATTAGTTATTCTGGTTTGTCTTCACAAATACATTTTAGTATCTTACCTACATATTCAAAATTATTGCTAAGATGTTGGTAGAAATTGTATTAAGTTGTCAATTTTAATAAACTTTATGGAGAAGTGACATCTTTACTGCTGGTGCTCAAACTTGAACATAGTCTGGTTTTCCATTTATTCAGATCTTCAAATTATCAGCATTGTGAGCTTTCAGCATGTAAGTCCTACACATTTTGTTAATGTCACACTAACGTGCTTTAAGTGATTGTGTATGGTACTGTACTTTTAATTCATGTTCCTATGTTCACTGCCACTACCAATACAATTGATATTTGTGGATAGTTTGTATCCTGTGACTTTTGCTAAGCTCACCAGTTCTAGGGGTTTTAAAAAATACATCCGCTGGGGGCTGGAGAGATAGTTCAGTGGTTAAGAACACTGGCTGTTCTTGCAAAAGATCCAAGTTTGAATCCCTAGCACCCACATGGCAGCAAACTGTTAACTCCATTTCCAGGGGATCCGACAGCCTCTTCTGTCCTCCATGGGCATTGCATGACATGGTGCACTTATCTACATGCAGGCAATACATGCATACACATAAAATAATAAAAATATTTTTTTAAAAATACATCCCTGATGGCTCATTGCATAAAGGTGCTTGCTGCCAAATCTAATAATGTCAGTTTGATGACTGGAACCCACAGGGTAGAAGGAAAGAACTCTTTTTTCCTTATGTGTATGAATGTATTGTCTGCATATATGTAAGTGCACCCATGTCATGCAATGCCTGTGGAGGTCAGAAGGAGTTGGATCCCCTGGAACTGGAGTTACAGATGGTTGATAGCTGCCATGTGGGTGCGGGAATTGAACCTGGGTCTTCTGCAAGAGTAGCCGGTGCTCTTAACTGCTGAGCCATCTCTCCAGCCCCGAGAACTAACTCCTGAAAGTTATTCCCTGACCCCTGCATGCTGTAGCACACACACACCACATACGCACAAAATTTTAAAATTTTCAAACTTTAAAAAATAATTTGAGGGGCTGGAGAGATAGCGCAGAGGTTAAGAGCATTGGCTGCTCTTGCAGAGGACCCAGGTTCAGTTCCTAGCACCCACAATGGTGGCTAACAACCATCCTTAACTCCAGTTCCAAGGGAGCCAATGCCCTTTTCTGGCCTCTTTTCTTGCACACAGATGGTGCACACAGATGGTGCACTTATGTACATGCAGGCAAAACACTCAAACACATAAAATAAAAATAATTTAAAAAATAATTTTCCAGTGAAACTGAGGTGTGTAGTTTTGGGGGAAGATGCCAAAATAGCAAATCTAATTATGGTGTTTTAAGTTTTTTATTTCACGGGGTTGGAGATGGATCAGCAGTTAAGAACACTGGCTGCTCTTGCAGAGGTCCTGGGTTCTGTTGCCAGCATCCACATGGTGGCTAACAACCATCCTTAACTCCAGTTCCAGGGGATCCAATGCCCTCTTCTGACCTCCGCAGGCATTTCATGACACAGTGCACTTACATGCAGGCAGTACACTTATATACATAGAATTTTTAAATTTTTTTAAAATTTTTACTTCATATTAGATGAATTGTGGTGTTGTTTTTTTCTGTTCAAGAAGTTAGTCTGTGTCATTTAGGCTCTCAAATTCTTGTACTTGTTTTGCAGTATTTCCTTGTCATCTTTGTGGTCTGTAGTCTAAACTGGCATCTTATCACATTCCCCAAATTAGGAATTTCTATCTTTTTTCCCTATTTATCAGTCTTGCTAGGTACTGAATCTGCTGCTTTCTAACAACCATCTAATTGTTGCATTATTTTCTTTCATTCTAATTTTATGGGTTTATTTTGCTATTCTCTTCCTAAGTACCAGAAACAGCATAGTGTGTTGACTTGAAACCTCTCTTGTATTTAACACTACACATTTCTTTTGCAGCACTTGCTATTCAAGCCCCAGAAGATCAGATCGAATGTTTGGTCTCCAGCTGGTGGTGCTGTTTTGGGAGAAGTTGGAAACTTTAGGAGGTGGAACTTAGCTGGAAGCCTTTGGTCATTGGGAAAAGACAGGTCCTTAAGGAACACCCTCCCTGGCCCCTTCTAGCCACACTTCTGCTTCCCTCATGATCTGAAGAGCTGCCCTGTCACACATCAGGTCACTTCCAGATATTCTGACAACAGCCTCAGAAACATGGAGCCAGTGACCATGAGCAAAGAAATCTCTTCTCCTTTCAGTTCCCAGGGATTCTGCCATCTCAACAAGAAAGCTAACCACACAGCCCTGCTTCAGCCATATCCACCAACAGGACGTTCTGATTATCATTCTGATTTAGCTCAGTGTTTTGGGTTTTTTGGACTTCTTTGTTCCTGGAGTTACTTAGAAATGTGCTATTTCAAGTGTCCGGACATTTTCCTGCTATCTCTGAAATTCCTCCTTTGATTCCAGTGTGATCAAGAGAACAACTTGCATGGTTTCAATTGTTTTAATTGTTGATTTTTTTTTTTATTCATATGCTCTATCATGGTGTATGTTGTATTAGCACTGGAACAGCATACGCATTTTTAAATTTTTTTATCATTTTGAGATTATCTAAGTCTTCTGAATTGTGTCTAGGTTTAAAAAGCAGAAGTAACCAAATATTTGTGCAATGTTGGATCCTGCCCATTTCCTTTTCCTTTAAAAAGAAAAATCTGTTTTAAACTGTTAAGACAGGCTCAAGCTGTCATGACTCTGCCTCAGTCTCCCAAGTGCTGGGAGGACAAGTGTGCATCACTGTGCCCAACACACAGCCTTCTATTTTTCTTAATTTTTCAAACTAGCATACAAAGTAATAGCTTTCTGCACAATGTCATATTCATATGTATCATTATGCTTTGTTCTCATTTGGTCCCCCACCCACTGCCCTCCCACTCCAGCTGGTTCCCTTTCCTCCCCATTAGTCCCCATGTCTACCTTCCTATTCCATGTATTCCATTACCCTATTTCCTACCTCCTTTAATGTCTTTTCCTTCCCGTTCCCTTTCAAATTTCATGACCTACAAAAAGCACATATGGGGCTGGAATGATGGCTCAGTAGTTAAGAATACTTTCTGCTCTTCCAGAGGACCTGGGTTCAATTCCCAGCACCCACATGGCAGCTATCTATTAACTCCAGTTCCAGGGGCTCCTACACGCTCTTCTGGTCTCTACAGACTTTGCATGACACAGGTGCACTTACATATATGCAGGCAATATACTCATACACATAAAAAAAATAAAAATAATGTATATATTTTTTGTTGTTCTTTTTGAGACAGGGTCTCCCTGAAGCCCCAGCTGTCCTGTAACTCACTATGTAGACCAGGCTGGCCTTGAACTCACAGAGATCCGCCTGCCTCTGC
>NW_008360302.1:1721334-1724306 GCF_000622305.1 Nannospalax galili
TAAAAATAATGTATATATTTTTTGTTGTTCTTTTTGAGACAGGGTCTCCCTGAAGCCCCAGCTGTCCTGTAACTCACTATGTAGACCAGGCTGGCCTTGAACTCACAGAGATCCGCCTGCCTCTGCCTCCTGAGTGCTGGGATTAGAGTTTTGGGCCACCTTTTAAGATACACACACACACACACAGTTTTAAACTTAGGTTCTTCATAGAATATGCAGTGTTTTTGTCTAAGTCTGGCATATTTCACTTAGCACTGATTTCCAGTTGCATCCATTTCCTTGTAAATGTCATAATTTCATTCTTCTTTATGCTGCCCAAAATTCCTGTGTCTGTATGTTCCCTATTTCCTTGATCTATTCATCTGTTGGTGTCATAACAGTGGTTCCATTTCCCGGCTATTGTGAACAGCACGGCTATAAACATGGATGTGCAAGAATCTGTGTGGTATGCTCACTTACCGTCCAGGTACAGAGCCCAGTGTGGTCTGACTGGGTCATATGATAGTCCCAATTTGAGTTTCTAGAACTGACTTTCATGGTGGCTGCACACGTTTACATTCCCCCAGCAGTGTCCTGTGCTCCTTGCCGGCCTTTGCTGCCATTTGATTAGAAACTGAAAGCAATTTTCATTTATATTTCTCTGATTGCTTAGGATGCTAAACACTTTTCCAAGCAACTGTCATTTGTATTTCTTGCGACTATTGAGCTCATTAGCTTATTTATTGATCAAATAATTAGGGGGAGTTTGTACTTAATTTTGAAGTTCTTTATACATCTTGGATATTAATCCCATCTGATGTGTAGTTGGCAAAGTTTTTATTTTTCTCATTTTGTAGGCTATCTCTTCACACTGGTGATTATGTCATGCAAAATCTTTTCCAAAACATTTTATTTTTAATTATGTGTATGGGAAGGGTATATGCGCAAGTGCGGGTGCCCACAGAGTCTGAAAAAGGGCATTGGATCCCCTGGAGCTAGAGTTACAGGAGGTGATGAGCTGCCTGAAATGGGTGCTGGGAACCAAAATCAGGTCCTCTGCCAAGAGCAGCAAGTACTCTTAACCTCTGAGCCATCTCTCCAGCCCCATGAAACTTTTTAATTCCATATAAGCCCATTTGTCAACTCATGGGACTATTTCCTGTGGTACTGGAGACATGTTCATAAAATCTATGCCTGCTGAAGGGTTTCTGTTTTGCCTCTGGCAGTTTTAAAGTTTCACATCTTATATTAAGGTCTTTGATCCATTTTCAATTAATTTTCATGCAGGGTCAGAGATATGAATCTAGTTTCATTCTTCTAAATATGGAAATACAATCTTCCTAGCACCATTTGTTAAAGAGGCTGCCTTTTCTACGCTGTTATTTTTTTTTTTTAACAACTTTATCAAAAATTTCGTGGCTGAAGTATGTAGGTTTATTTCTGGGTCTTCTACTGGTCTACATGTCTGTTTCATGCCAATACTGTGCTGTTTTGTTACCACAGCATCATAAAAGCTCCAGCCCTGCTTTCTGCTAAGGATTGCTTTCACAATTTGGGGCATTTTGTGATTCCACATGAGTTTAAGGTTTGTTTCTTGTAACTGTGAAGAATGTCATTGAATTTTAATGGGGATTTTCATGAGTCTATAGACTGCTCTTAGTAATATAGCCACTTTCACAGTTACTTCTATCCATGAGCATGGGAGGTTTTTCCATCTTCTAGTATCTTCAATTTCTTTCTTTAGCTTCCTAAAGTTTTCATTGTAGAGGACTTTCACCTGCTTGGTTAGCTTTATTCCTTAGTTTGAGATTTTTGAAGCTATTACAAGTAGGATTTTTTCCCCTGATTTCTTTCTTAGTGAATTCATTACCAGCATGTGGAAAAACTACTGATTTTTCTATGTTGATTTTGGATCCTGCTACTTTGCAGGAAGTGTTAATCAACTCTAAGAGTTTCCTGGTGGAGTTTTAAGGTCTTTTAAGCATAGGATCATCTCTCTGCAAATAGGTATAATTTGACTTCTTTCCTATCTGTATCCTTTTTTCCTTCCTTTCACATCTTAATGCTTTAATATCTTTTTCCAGATTTTAGAGGAAATGCTTTTCCCCCCTATTTTGTAAAACATTGTCACAGATAGCATTTACTATGGTGAGCTATGTTTCTTCTATTCTTAATTGTGAAGGGATGCTGAACTTTGTCAGTGGCCTTTACTGAATTCAAGAGATGATTGTGTAGTTTCTGCCCTTACATCTATTTATGTACTGAATTATACTTATTCAATTACATATGCTGAACTAGCCTTGCATTCCTGAAATGAAACCATTTCAGTCATGGTATACAGCTTTCTTAATGTGGCTTGTCTTTTGTTGTGGTTTGTTTTGGGTATATGTTGTGGTTTGAGTATATGTTGTGTATGTGTACATGTGTGTTTGGATGGATACACGTGTGCATGTGAGAGCCAAAGGTCTACCTCAGGTTTTCCTTTGTGCCATCCCCTCATGTCTCATGGCTTGGAGCTTGCCAAGTAGACTAGGTCGATTGGCCAGTGAGTCCCAAAGATCTGCCTGTTTCTATCTCCCCACCCCTGAAATAAGCATGCACCACCATGTTGTTTTTTTTTTAATTTTATTATTTTTATTTTATATGTATGCATATATTGCCGGCATGTAGGTAAGTGTACCCGTGTCGTGCGATGCGAAGAGGCTGTCGGATCCCCTGGGACTGGAGTTACGGACAGTTGTTAGCTGCCATGTGGGCAATGGGACTCAAACCCAGGTCTTCTGCAAAAACAACCAGTGTTCTTGACCACTGAGCCATCTCTCCAGCCCCCCAGTTTTTTGTTTTTTAATGTGGTTCTGGGGACTAAACTCAGGTCCTCCTGCTTGCAAGCACTTTACTGACTAAGCTATTTCCCTAACTCTTAATGTATTCATGAACTCAAATTGCAAAAATTGTTTGCTCTAGCCAGCCTGTCTGCCTGCCTGCCTCCCTCC
>NW_008360302.1:1724409-1736909 GCF_000622305.1 Nannospalax galili
TCCATCCTTCCCTCCCTTCCTCCCTACTCCAGTTTTGGTATCAAGTTAATGCTGGCTGTTTAAAATTTTTAAATGTATTTTCATTATGCCAGGCATGATAGTACATGCTGTGGTATCAGCACTTCAAGGACAGACAAAGGAGGACTGCTCCAAGTTCAAGGTTAGCCTGGTCTATATAGTAAGAATCTGGACAGTTAGAACTATACAGTGAGACTCTGTATCAAATAATAACTATATTTAATACTATTTGGCAAATAGAAATTCTATATATATTTCCATACAGTGTGTAATGCTCAAACATGGTCATTAGCATCTTTATTACTTCAGACACTGAAAATCCTAACTTATTTTTAAATACTTGATTCATTTTTGCAAAGTAGTCTACTGTGCTCCTATCCAACCATACCCTTGTGCCTGTGAACTTTCTCCATCCCCAAAAAGGCATACATTTTGTTGTTTGGTGACTTATCCTACAAATGTCAATTAGATCTTATCAGCTGAATGTGGTGCTAAGTCCTTTCAAGGGTTGTTGGAGTCCCCAACACTAGCTACAGATTTATTTCTACACTCAGTTTTAGCAACTTCTGCTTCACTATTTTGCAAGCCAACTGTCTGGTGCATGCTCTTCAGGATTCCTGTCTTCTTGATGGACTGACCCCAAACTCTTGTGAGATGGGGTCTATGTTGCCCAGGCTAGTCTCAAACTCCTGGGCTCAAGTGATCCTCCTGCCTCAGCTTCCCAAGTAGCTAATACTACAGGTGTGTACCACCACACCTGGGTAAACCTTTTTATCACTGTATAATTTTTATGTCTCTGGTATCTTTCTTTGCCCTGAAATCTACCTTACTGATTAAATATAGTCTACTTTCTAACTTTTTTACCCCCACTGCTATGGGTTGAACCCAGGGTCTCAGGCATGCTACACAAACACTACACCATTGAGTCAAGTTACAACCTGGCCCCCTGCTTTCCTTTTATATGTATCTGATATACACTTTCCCAAACTTTTCCTATATTGTTGTTTGAAGTTTCTTAAAGACAGTATAAACATAGCTAAGTCATATTTCTTAATCTAGTTTGCCAATATCTGTCTTTTAATTAGTACATTTAGACCATTTATATATACTTTTAATTTTTATTATTATGTATGTCACAGGATGCATATGGAGGTCAGAGGACAACTTTGTGGGGTTGGTTATCTCCTTCCACTATGTGAGTTCTAGGGATCAAACTCAGGTTGTCAGGTTTGGTAGCAAGCACCTTTACCTGCTGAGCCACCTTACCAGCCCTTTTTATTTATGTATTTTTTTTATCATTTATAGTTAATGTAATTATTGGTGTTAGCATGTAAGTCAACCATTTTTCACTTTTCATTCTGATTTGTTTCTATTTTCTTATTGAATTCCATTTTGATTTACCTATACTGTTTTGGAGTACATCCTCTTTGGACAGCTCTTTCAGTAGTTGTACTAGGTACATTCTACTGGAGTAAAACGTAGAAAATTCACACTTTTCTATGTCCCTTTATTTTCCCTGTTTAACTTATTATCTCTCCTATGTACATCTAGAACCACCTTAGGCTGTGTTACAAATTTCTGCTTCAACTACCAAACATAATTGATAGTTGAGAAGGAAGACCTAATTACTCATAACCATGATTTTTGTCTTCTTGATGTTCCCCCTTTTTTTTTTTTTTAATTATTTCGTTTGTTTAGAAAACTGAAGTCATTCTTTCAGAATGAATCAGGAACAAATTCTCTGGTATCCCTAAACTCATCATGTCCATCTGTCTGAGACTAAGTAGTAACCCAGCAGAACTACATTAAAATACAGAGTAAGATGCTACCTAAAACACTGTGTCAGAACTGACTTACTGATTGGAAGAGAAAGGGCACTGCAATTTATCAGCAAGACAATAGAAGTAGGGGGAGGAGTTGAAGGAGAGCTGGGAACATTCCAATTTCTGAGACTGTCATTTGTGAAAACACAAAGAATAAAACCAATGCTCACAAGGCAAGAACCTCTGGGCAGTGTGGATGGCACACAGGCCTGTAATTCAGTATACAAGAGGCTGACACAGGAAGATCATGAATTCAAAAGCCAGCCAGGCTTATACAGTGAGACCTTGTCTCAAAAAGAAAAGGCAAAGACAAAAAAATGACTACAAACAACTTCCAACTTCCTTTTCTCCTGAAATGTGTTAAAGTATTTTTTTTTTCTCAACAAGGCTGAATGCCAATCTACTACCCTCAAGTTCTTGCCTAAAATATTACAAACCTCAGGTTAGCAAACAGTAACGAACAAGTCTCTCAGCCTGATAAACATCTCTGAAACTCGTGTCATTAAGATTAGAAAGAAAATACTGACATGGTCATACTATTTACAAGCCATTGCCATGGTAGCTCTTACCTGACACAGCCTCCTTAGTGACTCACTTCCTAGAGGCAACTGAGCAGAAAGGTTGTCCTCAACCCCGCCTGGCAATGACAGTCCAATTCAGGCCTCTCCTTTAAGCATCATGCTGCTCACCCACTGCCTATCCACATCTTCTCCAATCACTATCACTCCACCCCCTCCTTCAGAGAGAAATGAGAACAGAATGAGGATGGTTATTTCATGGGTCACATTTGGAATGTCCTCATTTCCCATCTCAACAGTCCCCAAGAAATGAAAGAAAATGTTCATCTCAAGTTTGAAAATCATTTTAGGGATCAAGAACTCTTTCCAGATCCAAGAATCCACAAGCTTAAGAAAAAGAATGAGCACATTGTTTAGTTGGCTTTCTCTTTTAATCAAAAACATACTTTGTTACAGAGTTCTCAAGAAAGGTTCGACTATTTTAAGCCACAAACTTCAACCAGACAAAAGTATACAGAGAGCCACAAAGGAACCAACTGGTACTTCAGTTGACCAGTTCTTCCCCAAGGCACAAGCTGTGTGGCTCTTCTCTTAGTTTTGGCATCACTGCATTCCTTGGACCTCAGGGAGGTGACAGAGTTGAGAGTACCACTGCCAAATCTGCCAACGGCCCAGTTACTTCCCACACACTGGGCTCTGTAGCACACCAGGTGTCATCACCTCTGAGCAGTCATGCTTTTCTGTTAGGTCACACATCCAATGCATTGATCAGAACCCCGTATTCGGAGGAAGCCTGCCAACTCCATTATTTAGCCTGTTAACCAATCCAAGTCCATGAGTCCTTCTATCAATGACAAGCAGCCTTAGCAAGAGCAGCCAGTTTCATCCCTTCTCCAGCCACCACAGAGCTGGCCTCTACCAGGACTCCCCAACCCCCCACCCTTAACCCACCCCCAGGAAGGCTCTCAGGTCCTTGAAAAAAAACAAGCTCGTTTATTATACTCATTCAAAGGTAGGCTGAAAGAGAACTCTGAATGATCCAGCCAAAAGGTGGACTTTTAAAAGAGGCAAATATAAATGAATAATCAGGTACTGATCTGTTTTCTTGAGTCATATTAATGAGATATTGATACAATTTGGAGAAATTTTCCTGTTTTGAGCATAGAAGAGTTAAGAAACTAAAGACCCAAAGAAAGGACTTCTAAAATTACTAGGCATTAACAACAGAATTTCAATCCATTTTAGGTGAAAAAATGACCAGCACTTAGGAGGATGGAATCTCAAACAGACCAACTTGAAAGTCAGGATGTCATGACTCAGAAAAGGCCTTTATAAACTTTGAAGAGAGGCAGAGAAATCAAAGGAAGGGTCCCTGGACCCCAGGCTTTTGTTTTTTCTGTTTGTAAAGTACCTACTGTAGCTCCCAAGGTGGTGCTAGGCCTTTGGTTAAAATTAAGTCTTAAGGACATAATATGTAACTTCTTGTCCACAGAATAGTAATAAAAGATCAAGGCTAGTCTCATTTGAGTAACACGGAAATAAGTAAAAAGCCCACTCAAACAGCAGAGCAAAGGTAAAGAACAAAGCCAAAACTGCTGCAAGGTTAGCAAGGTCACTTACAAGTCGGATCTGGCAGAACCAGTCCAACTCCCTCATTTTACAGATGAGGCAACTGAGGCCCAGAGAAGGTACATGGCTTGCTGAAGGGCACATTAAATGAGTGGTCGAGCACAAATTAGAAAGTACAACTGTCTGGCCTATCCCAGAGCCACTAGTTTTAGGTTGAACAAGTCCATGAACCTACTGAGACAGCATCTTAAATAAAGTTTGTGAAAAGTATCCACATCAACAGAGAAAAATGATTGTCTTCACCAAAATTTTCTCCTCAGTCCTTCCTACATTGAAAAAACAAAAAACCCAGGCATAAACAGCTTCATTAATTCATTTAAGTCTGATGTTAAAATCCCTGAAAACATCAGTCATTACATTAGCTACTCCTTGGGGAATGGTATCAGACCCTCAATTCTCATAAAGGCACCTATAGGTCAAAAGCATCTATAGAACAGGAAGGCCAGCTAACAGGACACAAAAACAAAGGAAAAGTGACCCCCTTGTTTTCTGAATGAAGTTTTGCGTGCGTGCATACCACCTTGGCTACTAATGCTGATTTAGAAAACCTGTGATCCCAGCTTTCATGAGCAACAACTAAGTGGAAATGAAACCTTTCAAAACACTATGGGGGGAAATTATGAATATGATTCACTTCTCTCCACATCAACCATCAAGCACCAGGGAACACTGGAAGCAATCAAACCAATGTAGAATCCCAGCACACTGAGTCCCTCTCAGCCCCCAACAGGAAAGCATCTTCGGAACTGTCTCAGAGTTCATATTTTTTAAGGAAAAATACTAATAATTTCACTCATCTTGTTTCCTTCCTGAGCAGTCGGAAGCAATGATTAAGAAAGGGAAGAAAACACTAAGGAGAGGCAAAAAACGACCATACAAGTGGCAGCTATAAGAGAAGGACTGGAAAAGGAAATGACGGGGACTAAGACTTCAAAAGCACAGCAGTCATGGACATTTAGAAAAGGTAACAGTTTGTCTGTCTTAGAAACCCCGGTAGTCTACACAGATAGCTAAGAACAAAAAAAAATTATATCCAGTATATTCTGATTTATGTATCGAGTAACTCCCATCAAAAAAAAAACTGGCTAATGTAAAAAAAAGTGTACTGCTTGGTAAGGCAAGGTTATGGAAAATTTCACTAGACCATGATACCAGGTAAACAACCTGACTGCACTGAGACAAATCCTAGGGATGAGTCTCCGCCAAGGATGCTGCTCTGAGTAAGGCCACTGACTTTTTACAACCTTCTTGGTATAGAAGAGAAGAAATTATCTGGTTTCTAGAAGGGAACCTGAAAAGGCTGGCGTAGGCATCTCACAGCCTGTTCTCTATAATCATGTAAAGTGGGGTTGGGGGGATTCTTTACAGATCATTATCTGTCACAAGATGGCCCTGCCTTTAGGGGGAAAAAGCAATTTTTTAGGCTGAGGTTACCTGCTAGTCCGTACCAAGTCCCACCTATACGAGTTCTTTTACTTCACAGGGCACTATTTCCATGTGCTCATTTACCTCAGTAACCTAACTCACCACTTTACCACTCTGCCGCTATTAAAGAGAAGCCACAGATTGCCAAAAAGAACTCAGGCCAACTCAGAAAAAAAAAAAAAAACCTGTTCCTTCCAAAAGGGTCTCAACAAATATGACAACACATTAAATTTTAAAATTCCGTATGAGTGATAATTAGCCAGTTACTACCAGACAGGAGCAGACACATTCCACCTTCATAGATACTGAGGGAACATTACAGGAAAATGCAAAATATCCTTCTTCAGATGATAAAAATCCCCAGGTTTCAGTTTACCTTCAAAGTTGCTAGTACAAACCACACTATTCACCACAAAAATGGATTTTTAACTTTGACATAAAGTACAGCTTAATGAGTTACTGGATTTTTTAGGAATAGTTCTCCTAAGCCAGATCATCTGATCTGTAAACCTGTAATATCTTTAGGAGCAATGGTCACCTCGCTAGTGATTAGGGTAGTACAAATGAGCCTTGTTTCTAGAAAAACAAGGTTACATGGCAGTGGTTTCTCATCTTCTTTGAATACCAGGGGCACTAAAGTATAGCAAACAAGGGAGACTCTATCAAAGCAGATAAAGGCAATATCATTAACGATTTTCTTGATCAAATGGAGAAAGGCATGAGACAAAGTAGATGGTCTCAGACTGGGTGGATCTGCTTCATCTCTCATTCAGCTTCTGCTGAAACTTAATTTTAGGAGAGTCTTGAGATACAAATTAGGGAGAACCATACCCACATAATAATCAGACTCTAAGAACTGCAGAAACTATTTTATCCTAAAATGGACAGAAAAATTTAAACCTAGGGTGATTTTAATCTTATTCATTAAAGAGGGCAACCTCTAAAGAATAGAAGGAAATAGGATTTAGCAACTAAGCTGCCAGGAATTGGTATCATACTAGATTTCTTAAAAGCATATGACAATCAGTAAGTACAAATATAATCAATAACTAGAAGTACTTCTATATTTTATGGCTCTTAGTAAAAGAAACCAAGACAGGTGCTTGGCTCTACAGAGATACTTCTTAGCAAATATTTTCCACGTATTTTCTGAAGATGATTAAACATGGAAAATTTTCTATAAAGTAGAAAAGAGGCAACAAATTGTACCACTGCACGGCTAAGGTTCTAGTCAAATAATGTGGATTTAAAAAACCTATTATACTAAAACTCTTTCCTTTTACTCTTATTCTCCATTCATAATAAAATGGACCTAAAGACAAAAATTGCTTTGTATAATTCTGCCAATAAAATCTTTTTAAAACAATCACCAAGAATCACCAAACATATACAGATAACTAGCTAGGTCTTTACCAAAATTACTTATAAGTACTGAAGAGTAGAAATGAATTGGTAGAGAAGCTTTTAAAAAACCAGATGTGTAACTTGGATTGAGATTTGCATTGCAATCACAACACATTCAGTGGTTTCCAGGAGTCTCATTGAGACCTTCTGAACCAAGCTGTAGAGGACGTGCTCCTTTTGGCTGACACAGAGAAAGCTAGTAGGCATTAAGTGTTTCCCAAACTACCATGCCTTAAAGGCTCTTAAAAAGCTCACAAAAAGCCCTCCAAGCAAGAGTAAAAACATCTCGATGATGATCTCAATTCTATTTCACACTATTGATCCCAGGCCTATTTTTTGCTACAGTACAATAAAAGTTAAAAAATAACCAACTCTACACACGATCTATAATGTATATGGGAAAGTCCTGGTAGGATGTGAGGGAAAAAAACAAAAAAAAACCAAAGCTGCCCAAAACAACTGGCTGCTGCCGGTCACTTGGTAGAAGGTGTCTCGCCACTGAGATTGGACTCAAAAGTGCAAAGAAAAGCATTTTAAAAATCAAACCTAGAATTCAACTTGTATGTTGAGATTCAGTTTTATTTACGCTACTAACTAGGTAAAAAGCATACATATTTGTCTGTGGTACAGTCAATACATCTGTAACTTTTCTACTTAAATTCTCTATACAAAGTCACTGCCGACTGGATATGATCATTGATGTCAAAGGGCTTAGATAACCAAAAGGTATAAAAAAGTTTGCAGTCTTGCCCCAAGATACAAAAACTGAATTTTAAACAATGCCAAAACATACATGATTTAAACAGTATATGAAAAAAAAGTCACACATCAAATCAAGTACAAAAATATCCAAACTACCTATTATGAACTGCAATGTTTCCATTATTCTGCACAGTATTTAACATAGAATTTAGCAGTTTCCAAAATACTCATTATTTTAGTTTAAGCATTGCCACCTTGCAGAACAGTGAAATATCAGAGTGACACTGCTTTTAGTGTTTTTTAAATACAAAACCTTCTCCCTATGAATTAGCAAAGGGAAAGAAATTCTTCCCCTAGGCATCTTTATAACCAACTCTGTGCCTAGAAATATAGAAGAATTCATCTACTGTTTAACAGGGCAAAAGATATGTCTTGATTACAGTCACCCATTAGGATAACAAATGTAATTTTAAATGACAAATATTTCTTTGATAATTTTAAGGAATTGTCAATATACACACAGATTAGTGTTTTTGTCTTGGCAAAAAGACAACTCAAGTTTGCAAGACAATCTAAATTGAAATAATCTTCACTACTTTAACTTGTAAAAAAAAATATTTTGGATAGGTTATAATACATTACTACCTTAGTTTTTAAGCAGGAAAGTTGTTCTTGGTAAAATTAACTCACCTACATGGCACAGTATTTTGGAGAAAAGTATGTTCAACAATAACTTGCACACAAAATAACATAGGTAAATAACTTTGAGAACTTCTCTGCCTTTAAAAATCAGCAATATTGAATTCATTCTGTAGACTAACACACACCAATGTTCTGCATATAAAAGGGTCTAAGACATTTTGAAGGGATGAGTTTTCCAGCACTGGAATGACTCCTTCATATACAACTTGTAAAGATTTAGTAAGAATTGGTTCTTTCTGATCTTCAAGCTCTGAGCCATGCCTGAAAATTTCTAAAATAGAGGGAAAATTGTTTTAATCCAGTTTCTGTCTGCTAGGAGCAAGGCAGCAAACACATTTTTCAACCCTTTATGAAAAGATAAAGCAGAACAAAAATGAAATAGATCTTCAGATTATAAACAGGGTTATTATTTCATAGTCCACCATCCTGAAAATGGCAAGGGCCTCCATGCTGAGATCTCAGTCTAACGGTTGTGGGTCTGCAATAGGCATGGTGTGAAGGACTTCATCTAGCAGCTGGAGAGCCCGGTGTAAATGAATCTCAATCCAACATGGCGTCTCTTTGATACTCTGTCGTGGGTAATCCGGTCCCCAGCCTTTCACAAAGCTCATCCTGAGTATACACAAGCGACGGAGGTCATCCACTCCAATGCCGGCAGCAGCTGAGAGACCTAACGGAAAAGTTTGAAGATGTCAGAGGGACAGAGTGGTCTCTTCCCATCCTCCCTACATCCTGCCTTCTTTACTTATTTTTCTCAGCACACAACTTCTCTGTCAAAGTGTCAAGTAACTGTAGATCTAAACTTTATTAACAGGAACTGAAAAGACATTCTACATGTGTTTTTCAGTTGATTATAAAGTAAATTGTCACAATCCACCAACACTCCACCTATTTTCCACTTTAGAAGTGGAGACATAGGGATAAGAGTGAACTTGTATGTGAAAGGCAGGGCATGTCCACAGGCTGGTTCTAAGAACCTGAGTGTCTGAACTGCCATGCCAAAGTAAGACATGACTAATAATAAGACAGTCCACACACCTGGCTTCACTAATATCTCTCAAATGACTCACATACTGTCTCTCCATTTTGATCCTAACAGGGAAAATACACAATTAGGTAATAGATAAAAATAAGAAATTTAATATTAGTCTGAATAATTTAGAAAAGATAGCTGTAACATTAAAACTAGCAAATGATTTAGATCCCCAATTTTTGTGAAAAAAAAAAAAAAAGGAATTAATGAGTATGTCTTGTATATATCTAAATTGTAAACCCCTGAGCATGTCACAACACAAGTTCTATATCTAATTTTCAAGTCAGAACATACAGTCATATAAGTCAATCCACATTTATTATTATTACCATGATACTAATGGGAGGCATTTGCATGTACTGTGTAGAAACCTGCAGGGCCACTGCAGTTTCCTTAGCCAGTGTGATTTGCTTACCACACTGAAGAGGTTAAGAACAGGGGTTGAATGAATCACTAGTTATGCCTTCAGACGTGGAAGATGGGTGCCACGTGTTTCCATCATAAAAGTCTATAGTCAGGAGTTTAACTCTGCAGTAAAAAATTCCCCATCAGTGTGAAACCTGGCACACAGTTCAATTTTACCCTAAAATTAAAAAAAAGTCTACAAGTTATCAAAATACCACCCTCACTTAGTTTTCTCTCCATGCTTATACTTTTTTTTTTTTTTTTTTTTTAGTGGAGGGTGTCCAATTCTGGAACTGAAAAAGGCTTTTCTTACCAGAATAAAGTCAAGCACTTAGTGACTGTAATTCCCCTGGCTGGTAGGAAGGAACTGTAATAAGCATCAACTAAAAAGGGGAGACTAGCAGTATAATAGCCACCTTTATCCCCTATTCCCTTTTATACAAAAAATACAAACAGGATCCTGTCCCAGGCAAAGGGCAACTACTACAGAAGAAAGGTTTTTACAAATTTAAAATGCTATCACCCCAGGAAAAATTTCAATTTCCATTATTGCTTAAAATAATTGACCACCTGAGTGAAATCAAAATTAAGAGCCACTACTACACTTAAAAAAAAAATAATAAAAGCATACTTACTGATGGCTGGAGCTATTCCACCTACTGACCCAGGACCAGGGATGTTTCCTGCCACAGCTGCTGCCTGGGCTGCAGCTGCTGCCTGTGCAGTGGCTGCCTGCTGCTGCATCTGTCGATGACATTGACGCAAATCAAAGACCTTTAAAAAAAGAACACGTAAGTTTATGTATCCATCAAAAATGGCAACATATCAAAAGCCAACAAGCAATATTCTGAAAACGCAGAGCTTCATTTACCTCTCACAAGAAGATAATTAATTTAAATTTTTTTTTTTTTTTTTTTTTTTTTTTTTTTTGACAGGGTCTCCCTGTAGCCAGTCCCAGCTCCTGGATTCACTATGGAGACCAGGCTGGCCTCGAACTCACAGAGATCCACCTGCCTCTGCCTCCTGAGTGCTGGGATTAAAGGCGTGCACCACCATGCCCGGGTAATTTAAATTTTTAAAATTTCTATCTAAACTGTGACTGGTATAAAACAAGGAAAGACAGCTTGCAGATCACCAAACGGTACATACACGTCACTGTCGGGATGACTCTGGCTGCCACATAGCTCTATACACTTTTTCGAGTTCCATGTGGTCCAACTGTTACTGTTTTTGTGAAAAGCTACCTGTCTGTGTCATGGGAATGCTTAGGAAATTACCCCCTCCTTCAGAACCAAACTGCTGAGTATTCTTCAGGCTGGCAGTGATGGCTTTAGTTATCTAGCCAATACTTGTGATTCTAAAGAGTACAGCAAATTACACTGTTCGGTATAAAAGAAAACACCTACATTATTATTCACTAAAGATTTATTCTTTAATTCTTAAAATTTTTACATGTAATGTGTTTTGCCTGCATATATGTTAATGCACCACATGCATGCAGTGCCAGGACAACAAAAAAGAGGATGTCAGATCACCTATAACTGGAGTTACAGAAGGCTGTTAGCTGCCATGTGTGCTGGGAACCATATCCAGGTCTCTGCAAGATCATTAAGTATTCTTAACTGCTGAACCATCTCTCCAACCTTGAAAGATTTATTTTTGTTTTTATTTATGGGTGTGTGTATCTTTGTGAGTATGTGCCAAATGTGTGAGTGCCCATGGCAACTATGAGAAGACGTCACATTGTCAGGAGCTAGAGTTACAGGCAGTTTGTGAGGCACCCCACATCAGTGCCAGGAACTGAGCTCAGGTCCTCTTGAAAAGGAGTAAGCTTTCTTAACCACTGGGCCATCACTCCAGTCCCCACATCTACACTTTTATAAGAAATAAACTTTAGTACCTTGGACAAGATAACACAAACAAGGCTTGTTCTCAAATGCTCCAGAGAAGGGGAAAAAAGGATAAACCAAACAGTTATAAAAACAACTACTTCGGTCAGGGCTGGAGAGATGGCTTAGCAGTTAAGAGTATTGACTGCTCTTGCAGAGGACCCGGGTTCAATCCCCAGCACTCACATGGCAGCTAACAGCTGTCCAGAACTCCAGTTCCAGGGAATCCGACACCTTCTTCTGATCTCCTTGGGCACTGCACACATGAGGTACACATACATACATGCAGGCAATACACTCATACACATAAAGATAAAAATAAATAATAAATAAATAAATAAAACTACTTCCTCTAAGTAATGGGCAAGTATAATTTCATGAAACTTACCTCTATTTTACAAAGTGTTTCAAAATATTTATAATTTCAGAAGAATTTTAAAAGAAAAAGGCCAGTTTTGAATCCCATCACCAATTAATTACATGGATTAAGCTTAAGTTCCTTGAATCCTTAGCCTTCATACTTATGAGATTAAGTGCACATAACTTTCATAGGGTTACTGTCAACTTACTATAGTACACAGTAAACTATTAAATGTTACTTATTGTTTTGGGTTTTGGCCTTTCTAGTAGCCCCTATTCTTTCAAGATGAGTTAAGGGAGACTTGAAGTAATTTCAGTGTTCTTCACAAAGCAAGCCAAAGACAGGGTAAAGAAGGAGTCCATGGCACATTCACCTCCTCCCTTGTCAAAGTAATGTGCTATTTCATTTTATTTATTGTTTTATTTATTAATGTGTGTGTATATGTGTGTGTATTCCTGCAAAGGTCAGAAGAGGGCATCAGATTCCCTGGAACTGGAGTTATGGACGGTTGTTAGCCACCATGTGGGCGCTGGGAATTGAGCTCAGGTCCTCTGCAAGTGCAACCTATGCTCTTAACTGCTGAGCCATCCC
>NW_008360302.1:1739409-1747349 GCF_000622305.1 Nannospalax galili
TTCTGTAGTTACATCAAACTTACTACATAAAACACATGAATATATAATATCTTCCAGATATCTTTCAATCAAGAGCTAAATTTTCTTTTCCAAGTCTCAATTACATTACTGCATCAGCGTGAATTAACATCAGGAAATAATAATCTGGAAGGAGAAACACATCGTGGTATTGGTATTTATAGCACCTGGGTTATTAAGACTGCATTAAAAATTTACCAGCTATCTGACTTAAAGGTAAGAATAACAATATTCAAGAGCCGGGAATACATTTGAGTGGAGTTCATAATACCTTTCAACATAGCCCCTCGACACACATATCTGTTGTTTTAAAAAAGTATCTTTTGCTTCCTTCCACTAACATGTATGTGGGAGAAGCGCAAATCAAAACTACAATGGAATCCCTCTTCATCCCATTAAGATGGCTAAAATTGTTTTAAAAGGTAGTAGCCAAGTGGGCAGCCCTAAGCACAGGTGCACACTCAATGTGCTCAGTATAAATGCATGCATGTATATGCAACAATAATCATCAAGGAAGGGGATAGGAAATTGAAGGAGTGGGAGAGGGCATTGGAGGACTTGGGAGGGGGGTTGAGATGGATGGAAACAGTGAGAAGACTATATGTATTCATGTATAATGTACACCAAAAAATTAAAAGTTTAAAAAGAACTTTAAAAAATCTTCAGTTAAAAAAAGGTAGTAACAGCCAGGCATGGTGGCACACGCCTTTAATCCCAGCACTTAGGAGGCAAAGGCAGGTGGATCTCTGTGAGTTCAAGGCCAGCCTGGTCTCCATTAGCGAATCTAGGCCAGCTGAAGCTACCTTTTTTTGTCTCAAAAAGACCAAAAAAAAAAAAAGGTAATAACAAGTATTGAAAAATAGATAAATTGGAACCTTCACATACTGCTAGTGGGAATATGGTACCATTTTTGGAAAACGGTTTAGCAGATCTTCAAAACGTTGCACATAAAGTTACGTTAAAATGTGGTAGTACCTGGATGGTAAGACACTATCCTGAAGATACTACATGTCCTGACTGCAAGATAGAAATCAAGCTTGAACTGGGCTAGACGCTTCTTCCTACTGGTTAGCCCTCACCATGCTGGAAGTGCTGTATAGGCTGCTAGTGGAGGCCTGTCAACAGTCTTTCAGTTGTGGACCTGGGTACACACTGACCAGTCAAAGAAGATGTGCTCACTGGTGCAGGTTATTAGAATGCTTGTTATAGAGGTAACCAACCACATCCTGATTAGATCTGAGGCCTGCTCCACAAGAGGAAATTCATATCTGGTACTGTAAACTTGGCCAAATGTCCATGGAGGTCAGAGGCCCTAGAGAAGAAGCTACTGCTGTTGTTTTGCTAAATAGACAAGATATGCCCATCAAACTGACTTCTCAATAACTTTATGGCCACAGATGAGTGCTGCTGTCAGACTGTTCAAAGAAGCTTCTTTTTGCAGTGGTTGGTGGTAGCTGTAGAGACTCATAACTGATTAAAGTGCTGAGAATGAGTGACTGTTGAATGCTCATCCAGAAATATTACATCTCTTATTGCCTTCTCTAAGGCTCAGAGGACAATGCAGAAGGGGATGGAAAGAATATAAGAGCTGAGGGGCAGGAAATGATTTGCAGTGCTGGCTTTGAGCACTGAAATGACTGTTATACTCTTGAACTCACAGCAGCTGTGATTACCTGCACAAGACCTATACAAGACAAGACCAACCTGTCATGGAGGAGGGAGAGGCTCATGGGGCCCCACCCTTCTGTGAAGATTTACACAGTTGATATGGGAGGGAGAGATATTTTCTTCAGTGGCATAACTACTGGTAAGGTGCCTAATACTCCCATAATCAAGCTTAATGAAACTCACTAAATCACACCAAAAAACAAACCTTTTTAAATCAATAGATTATCTATCTACACATATAAAAATGTCATAGTGAAATAATTATGTATAATTAATATATGTTAATAAAACTTTTTTTAAAAAAGGATATACGGGGCTGGAGAGATGGCTTGTTGTTCTTGCAGAAGACCCGGGTCCGAATCCCAGCACCCACATGGCAGCTAACAACTGTCCTAATTCCAGTTCCAGGGGATCCGACAGCCTCTTCTGTCCTCTGCGGGCATTGCACGACACGGGTGCACTTACCTACACGCAGGTAATACACACATGCACATAAAATAAAAATAATAAATAAAATATTTTTAAAAAAAAGGATATTCACCAAAACAAGATTTGGCAGTTTTACTATAAAAATCTATCAACTGGGCCGGGCGTGGTGGTACACACCTTTAATCTCAGCACTTTGGAGGCAGAGGCAGGCGGTTCTCTGTGAAGCACACTTTTAATCCCAGTACCCAAGAGATAGAAGAAAGAATCCAGAGTTTAAGGTCATCTGAGGCAACCACATTCCAGGCCAGACTGGGATACATGAAATACCAACTGATGGATAAAAAAATATGGTATTTAGAATATTCCTCAGCCATAAAAAGATGATACACTTGATATATACTACACGGATGGATGAAGCTTAAGCTATATGCTGAGTAAAAGAAATCAGTTTCAAAAGACAACCTTACACCAAACCACTTTTATGTAAAGTCCTGAATAAGAAAATGTAGAGAGACAAAGTAAATTAATGGTTCTCTAGGGTCACAGAGAATACAATCTGTGGGTGATACCTAAGGCATACGGGCCTTCTTTCTGGATTGAAAAAATATTCTAAAATGGTTTGGTGATAGTTGTACAATTCTGTGAACACATTAAAAGTTACTGAATTGTACACATAAGTAGGTCATTTGTATGGCATATGAATTCTATCTATATCAATAAAACTGTTAAAACCCAGAAATCTCAGTGATAAAACAACACAAACTAAAGCAAGTCATATACTTGCTTTACTTAAAGCTTAAAAGCCAGGTATAATGAAGCACACTTTTAATCCCAGTACCCAAGAGATAGAAGAAAGAATCCAGAGTTTAAGGTCATCTGAGGCAACCACATTCCAGGCCAGACTGGGATACATGAAACCCTATCACAAAAAGCCAAAATCATGGTGGCATGGCCAGGCATGGTGGTACAGGCCACACGTTTAATCCCAGCATTTTGGAGGCAGAGGCAAGCAGATCTCTGTGAGATCGAGGTCAGTCTGGCCTATATAGCGAATTCTAGGCCAGCTAGGGCTACAGGGAGACCGTCTCAAAAAGGAAAAAAAAAAAAAAAATACACACACACATACACATAATATATAAATTTATGTCTCCCTTGTTTTAATTAAACAGGGACAAGTGTCTCTATGCATGTGCATTTGTGTGTATTCTCAGTATGTGGGAACTCCTAGGGGCTCACGTTATTTACATACAATTTACTCCAGAAATAGCTCTGGTGAAGATCTGGGCAACAGTAACATATTCAGTCATTGCTGCCGAAAAGAATTAACAAATGAAGAAACACAAGTGATTCAACTTAACATATACTTGTATCTGGCTAGTAAGATTCTTCTGAACAACAAAATATAATTGTTAAAAGAAATAATTCTTCCAAGGTAGGATGGCTCATGCCTTTAATCCCAGTCCTTGGGAGACAGAGGGAGATGGATCTATGTGAGATCAGGGCCAGCCTGCTCTACATATACATAATTAAAAATAAAAACAAAATCTTAAAAAAAAAAATCTTGGGTGCTATAAACTATATTATCAAGAAAGAAGAGTGAGGTTTCTCCACTTGCACTCTTATTAATCAGGAGGAAAGAAAGCATGACTGGTAGCCGCTGCACTTTCAAACCAAACCTGCTGGTGAGCCTAGAATATCAATATCACATTGGACCACAGATGTGCTGAATTCCTGGGGACCTAGAGAAAGGAAGTTCTAAGTCATAGAGTGCTTGGGTCTTTCAGCTACACCCTCCCAAAGAACCTGTCACTCCCACTAGGTAAGGCTCCTACTTGCAGTCTTTGTGTTAAGACTCAGAAGGAATAGGCTCAAAAGTTCTTTGCTTGAGTTGTAGTGATTGAGGATATGCTCTGAATCTCCACTGATGATTTAATACCAATGGAGAGAAAAGTAAGGAATATAGGAGTAAATCTCATGTGGTTTGGAAATGAGTGCAACCACACGAGTAGAGGTAACTACATGATCGGTCAATCTGCCCTCTCTTCCCTCCAAGTTCACTGATGCTAGAGACTCCTTGGGACAACATGAGAAGACTCCTTAGCAAGCTTATGATAAGACAAAGTACATTCAAACAGAACTACTTTAAGTCACCAAGATTTTAGTGTTGCCACTACCTTATAACCTAGCATATTCTGTTTGTAAGAGGATGAGACTCTGAGGACTATGAAAGAGCTTGAAGCCAATGCAAACTGGGAAGAGGAGGAGGTGTGATGACTTGAACCACTGGGGGCCAGAAGGCAGATTAGGACAGAAACCTAAAATGGGTCCCTCCTTGGCATTCACATAACTGTATAATCTTCTTCCTCTTAAATATGGGCTGGAACTAGTGACTTATTTCCAATAAAAACAATGCTGCAAAATGAAAAAATGTTGCTTATGAGTTGATTATGAAAAGAACGTGGCTCCTTTTTTGTTTACTCTGCCCTACTCTTGGGAGCTTTTGGTCTAGGGAAAGCTGAGGAGCACTGAGGCTACAACTAGGTGCCTGACACTCAATCAAGTGCTAGTAAAATAGTTTGACAGCCAAATTCAGAAATGTTCCTAGGATGAAATATATGCTATGGCAAAGCTATCAGAAAAACAAACTCAATGGGAATTCAACCCTGTGCATACCTGGAGATTAGAACTCAATTTCCCCCAAAAGATAGTCTCTCTACCTCCTAATTATAAGATCTGGTTAGGAAATGTGGATTCCACATGCCAGGTAAAACTGCCCTTAGGGAAAAGCAATGACAGGAAAAAATAATTCACTCTTTCAAAACAAACTTACCAAACAAAATGGACTACAAATCACATAAGGAAATTTAATGCCATTAACAAGTAAAACAAGACTCAAGATGCAGCTCAGTTGGTACAGTGCTTGCCAAAGCTCTAGGTTCAGTCCTAGCAACCCATGACCTGGACATAGTGGCACATACATGGTGCAACCCCAGCATTTAGGGCAGGGCAGGAGATGGAGGGAAGAGGACCAGAAGTTCAAGGTCATCTTCAGTTACATATCAAGTTTAAAGCTAGCCTGAATTATACAAACCTGTCTTGAAACAAAAGAGCAATACAAATGACAAAATATAAAAAGTCCCTGTAGAAAAGTTCTAAGATACAAATAATTCCTATCCTCCAGAGATCATTCCTGGTAAGAAATTTATATATCTTCTAGACTGATAGGCACATATAAACAAGTATAAATAGCTATGACATTTTTAACAAAAATACTGTACTCTATATGCTGAGAACCAACTTTTCTACATGAAGGATATCCTATCTATAAATATATTTTAGTGTTCGAACACAGCAAAACAATTGTCAAAACTTTACTGTCTACTTTACAAAACTACTACTGTCAAAAACTTTAACAGACGATCAGTGAAGACAGCTGAGCAGGTAAAAGTACTTGCATGCAAGCCTGGCAAACTAACAAGATTCCCAGAACCCATGTAAGGGTGGAAGGAGAGCACTAACTCCACAAAGTTATCTCTAACCTCCATAGGCATGCTCTGTGTCCCGTCCCATCCCCACGCCCCCACACACAATAATTTTTAAAACTGTTAACAGGAAATAACTATTATTTTTGTTAGGTGTAAAATAACATTGTGATTCTGTTTTTCAGATGTCTTAAGGGATTAAAAATTCCTAATGAGACATTTTAAGTACAATCTATGCAATGATGAAACTGGCTTGGAATTACTCCACACATGAACACACACACACACACACACACACACACACAAAATGTTGGAAAACAAAGACTGGTACAATCATGATAATTGCTGAAATTGATGGGTACTAAAAATGACATACTGGATTAGCCACTATCCTCCATTTTTATAGATTAAAGTGTTTGTCTCTTAAGAAACTTCCTAGAAATAAATGATGAGATACAGACTTCATTCTACTAATGTACAATAGCAGATAATGAAGATGCTCAGAATGACTGAAAAATCTAAAATTAAAAAATATATTTAAGTTGGCACTACTATCCTCAGGCCTCTTGGGGTAAGTCTATAGCGCAGCTCTCTGCACCGGGACTCCCTAAGCCACATTCACCCTTCCATCCCTCCCGCCGTTCTATACTCCTAGTTTGGGCCCTGCTTCCTGATGCTTCTCAGCCAGACAAACTCAGTCCCTTTCTTGGGCCCCAGGAGCACCGCTTCTGGTCCTGGCCCCGCCCTCACCTCTCTCTGCTTCCCTGGGCCTGCACTACTGGCTAACTCTCCTAGCCTGCACTACTATCCTCAGACCTCTTGGGGTAAGTCTATAGCGCAGCTCTCCACACTGGGACTCCCTAAGCCACATTCACCCTTCCATCCCCCTCCCCCCTCGCCGTTCTATACTCCTAGTTTGAGCCCTGCGCCATTCCTAGTCTTGGGGCCCCAGACACCTGGGGAACCAATACTGCTTCCTGACCCTTCTCACCCAGACCAACTCAGAGCCTTTCTTGGGCCCCAGGAGCACCACTTCTGGTCCTGGCCCCGCCCTCACCTCTCTCTGTGTCCCTGGACCTGCACCACCGACTAACTCTCCTAGCCTGCACTCCTATCCTCAGGCCTCTTGGGGTAAGTCTATAGTGCAGCCCTCCGTGCCTTGACTCCCCAAGCCACATTCACCCTTCCATCTCCCCCACTGTTCGCTACTCCTAGTTTGGGACCTGCGCCATCCCTAGACTTGGGGCCCCAGACACCGGGGGAACCAATACTGCTTCCTGACCCTTCTCACCCAGACCAACTTAGTGCCTTTCTTGGGCCCCAGAGGCACCACTCCTGGTCCTGGCCCAGCCCTCACTTCTCTCTGGGTCCCTGGACCTGCACCACTGGCTAACTCTCCCAGCCTGCACTCCTATCCTCAGGCCCCTTGGGGTAAGTCTATAGCACAGCCCTCCACACCTAGACTCCCGAAGCCACATTCACCCTTCCATCTCCCCCGCTGTTCGCTACTCCCAGTTTGGGACCGATGCCATTCCTAGTCTTGGGGCTCCAGACACCAGGGGAACCAATACTGCTTCCTGATCCTTCTCACCCAGACCAACTCAGTCCCTTTCTTGGGCCCCAGAGGCACCACTCCTGGTCCTGGCCCAGCCCTCACTTCTCTCTGGGTCCCTGGACCTGCACCACTGGCTAACTCTCCCAGCCTGCACTCCTATCCTCAGGCCCCTTGGGGTAAGTCTATAGCACAGCCCTCCACACCTAGACTCCCGAAGCCACATTCACCCTTCCATCTCCCCCGCTGTTCGCTACTCCCAGTTTGGGACCGATGCCATTCCTAGTCTTGGGGCTCCAGACACCTGGGAACCAATACTGCTTCCTGACCCTTCTCACCCAGACCAACTTAGTGCCTTTCTTGGGCCCCAGGGGCACCGCTTCTGGACCTGGCCCCGCCCTCACCTCCCTCTCCTTCCCTGGTCCTGCAACCCCCGCCAGCCTCTTTCTGGGGCTGACAGCCTCTTTCTAGGGCTCCGAGGCTTACCTTTACTCCCCCCGACCCTTTGCATCCAGTACAACCCAGCTACTCAATCCACTCCCTGGGAAATCTTGGGGCTTCTTCCCACCCTATCTGCCTTTGCATCCCTGCCTGGAACGGCCACTGCCAGGGTCTCAGGTCAGTCCAACACCCAAGTTCCTGAGGCCAAAATCATTCTCAGAAGATTCCAGACCTAAGGAGAAAGTCTGAAAACTTCTGACCCACATTGGAATTGGGCCACCATGGAACTCCTGAAGACAAAATCAATCCAGCCACGACAATATAAAATCAAAAGAGAGAACTAGAAGCTT
>NW_008360302.1:1749995-1754480 GCF_000622305.1 Nannospalax galili
TGATTTTTACCAATTTCATGTCAAAAGAATACAAGTTTGGAGATTTTCTTCAATGTTTTCAAAGGTCTATATACTACTCTAAACCATCACAAATTTGAAAATACTAAATGTAAAAGTATCCATAAAACTAGACAGCTGGTTACAAAAATACATAGATCTCAGGAAATATATTTTATTTTCAAAATACGCACATTTTTTTGTCGTGGGGCTTGCTCTACTTTTTAAAACAGAGTAGCACTGTGTGGCAAAAGATAGATTTCAACTTGCAATTCTCCTGCCTCTGCTTACTGTATATAAGCCTGTATCACCACTCCTGGCTACAATGTATTAACATAAGATCTGTTTTATTTTCTTTACCTCTATGTCCACTTTTTGTAGAATATACAGGTTTTTAAGTTTAATATTCAAATAAAATTTCAACTAACCTTTATATACGCACTTGGGTAGATCTTATGAACAGCATCTCCAGGCGCTCGTCCAGCTTCTCTGTCTAGGTAGTAACTCTGTACAAAGACTGCATGGTCACTAAGGCACCTGACCCAGACATCACCTTCACCTTTACATTCCAACTGCACGCCTTTGCCTATGTGCAACCTTAGGAAGGAAAATGAAATTACATTTCATCTTAGTTATTTACAAATTAATTTTAGTCAGATTATATTGCATAGTCAATACTGAAAAATTAAAAGTACCAAATAAGGACATAATACAATAGTTAAAAGACAGCCACTGTTAACGTCTTCTGTATTTCCTTTTCATACACAATTATAATATGCATATATACATAGTGCTTGCTGTATCAGAAGCACTTAAAACGCATTTCATTGACACCCCCAACTCGATGTAAATTCTATAATTTTTTAAATGGGTTTATTTTATCTATGTATGTGTATGTGTGTGTGTATGTGTATGTGTGAGGAAGTGGGTGTCCGCAGAAGCCAAAAGATGGCATCAGATCCCCTAGAGTTTGAGTTGCAGGCAGCTAACTGTAAGATGCCTAACATGGGTGGCTAAGAACTGAACTCCACAATCCTCTTAGTTCAGATTGCAAATACAGCCAAGAGCAGCAAACAACTGCTGAGCCATCTCTCCAGCCCCATATAATTTCTATTTTTAAAATTTTATTATTTTTATTTTATGTGTATGAATGTATTGCCTGCATATATGTTAAGTGCACACATGTCATGCAATGCCAATGGATGTCAGAAGAGGGCATCAGATTCCCCTGGAAATGGAGTTTATGGTCAGTTGTTAGCTGCCATGTGGGTGCTGGGAATTGAACCCAGGTCCTCTGCAAGAGCAGTCAGTGCTCTTAACAGCCGAGTCATCTCTCCAACCCCTAATTTCTATTTTTTATGAGGAAGCTGAGGCTTATATGCTACACTCCCCAAACCAACAGCCACTAACAGCTATTTGCATTTAATTTAAAATTCAGCTACTCAATCACATGAGCTATATTTTAGTTGCTCAAAAGTCACATGTGGTTAATGACTACTGAACTAGACAACACAGAAAGAAATTAGTTACTATTCAAAACATAGCCACTGCTGGGCACAACGGAACATGCCGTCAAACTCAGTACTTGGAGAGAGGCAAGCAGATCTCTGTGAGATCGAGGCAAGCCTGTTCTACATGGTGAGCAGCAGGCCAGTTGAGGTTACAAATGGAGACTCTGTCTGAAAACAACAAAAAACACAGAAACCTCTCTAGCTTTTATAATTATATATTAAGCAAAGAGCTACAATTAAAATGGAATGCTTACAAGTTCTGAATTTTTAGAATAATAATCTTTAATCCTTTATATTTAAGACATAATACATAGACAAATAATAACCTTAAATTGAAACTGCTGTACTAGGTTTAATTTTTTTTTTCTCTCTCTCTATACCTTGCTCTCTCAATGGCTTCTGTCCTGTGGACATTGGAGAGTTGGCCCAAGCAAAAGCGATCTCCTCCAGAAGGATCCACGTATCCATCAACAGTTACAATAGGGCAGCTTGAAGGAACCTTAAATGTCTCTCCTACCTGAACATCCATTTCAAAGTAAGCAATGGAACACCAATACTCAGGAGCTATAGGAAAAAAAAAAAAAAGAACATCCATGCATATGACAAAGAGAGGGCTTCGCTTTCACCCCACCAAACAAAGCTTTTCCTAAAAGAAAAGATGAAGACAGGGAAATGAAACACATAAAAGAATTGGATTAAAATAACAAATTTTAAAAGTAGTGCTTACCGTATTTTCTTTTTTTCATTTCATTTCAATACCTACACCTGTTCTTAAAGCTCTAAATTTATATTTTAAAACTGGAATTGGGTTCTTACCTCAAAGGACAAACTCATTTCTGTGATTCCTGACTGCGGATGCATTGCTATCAGCTAGCTGCCTATTAATTCCCCTGTCACAATGACATACCATCTGTGATGAACTGTGATGCAAGCCAAAATAAAGCTGCCTTTTCTTACATCACACATTTTGTCACAGCAACAAGAAACAAATCCTGAAAACTGGTACTAGAATTGGAGTCACTACTGTGATAAACTTGACCACATGGTTCTTATTAGGCTTTTGGAATGAAAAGGAACATAGGCATTTTGGTCTAGAAAATCTCTAGAATGTTGTAAGCTTAATGGGCTGTTCTAGTGTGCATTTGGAAGACCAGAATGCCAAGAGAAATGAAGACAGTGGAGGCCAGGCGTGTGAGGTTTCAGAGGAAACAGGACTCTATCAGGAACTGGCTAGGAGCCATCACTATTAAATTCTGTCCAAGAATCTAGCTGCCGTTCTACTGTGTTCTGAGAACTTAAGTGAGACCAAGTTTAAAAGTAATGGACTAATGTGCTTAGTGGAAAAAAAGTCTCAAGACAGGGCAGAATTCAGCCTGTCATGGAAACTGCTCACCGCTCTCATCCAGGTCTATAATGACAGAGAGCAAATAAATAAAGCAGAAAAATATGAAAAACATGCAGTTGGGGAAGAAGGAAAAAGGTGTGAGTTTAACATTACAAACAAGGCAGGTTTAAAAATAAGCAGAAATTATTAAAGAGATTAGTCACCATTACTTCCCCACCATGGTGGTCTATACTCTTAAACTGTGAGCCAAAATTAATCCTTAAATTGCTTTTGTCAGGTATTTTGTCACAACAACAATAGAAGCAACCACTGCACAAAGGCTGAGTACCTGACTGCTTTGTAAAATGCTGTCAAGCAACAGAGCACTTTACAATGAGGAGTTAGTAAACTACATAAAGGCAGGCCTGCAGTCCCAGTGCTCAGGAGGCTGAAGCAGGAAGAGTGTGAATTTGAGGCCAGCCTGGTCTACAGGGCAAGTTCTAGGCCAATTCAGACTATACAGGGCAACTATGTCTTAAAAAAAAAAAGATTGGAGAGTCAGGCATGATGGTACATGCCTTTAACCCAGCAATCACGAGGCAGAGGCATGTGGATCTCTGAGTTTGAGGATAGCCTGGTCTACAAAGTGAATTCCAGGCCAGCAGGGCTACATAGTGACACGCTGTCTCAAAAAAGAAAAAAAAAAAACTAGGTGACTCAAAAGTTTTAAATGTTTTGTGGTATCAATCTAATTAACTAATTGCAAATATCAGTAATCCTTTATATTTATATTTAGATGTAAAAGATATAATTAAATGTACTCTTAAAAGTCAATTTTGAAATATCTGTCATTTTCTATAGTAAGTATCTTTAATGAAGTTATGCTATGGACAAGAAGCAATAACAAATGAGTAGAAGGTACATGAACTTCTAAAACTGCGATAAGCACTAATAGCACTTAAGAGATCTTTGGTTGGTAGCCTGAGCCTTTAACAGCCAAGCTATCAGCTGGGCATGGTGGCACATGCCTTTAATCCCAGCACTCTGGAGGCAGAGGCAGGCGGAGCTGAGTTCAAGGCCAGCCTGGTCTCCGTAACAAACCCAGGTCAGCTGCAGCTACAGGGAGACCTTGTCTCAAAGAGAGAAATCTTTGGGCTCTCCTATCCTCAGGCCTCTTGGGGTAAGTCTATCACGCAGCCCTCCGCGCCTTGACTCCCCCAGCCTTATTCACCCTTCCATCTCCCCGACTGTTCTCTACTCCTAGTTTGGGCCCTGCGCCACTCCGAGTCTTCGGTCCCCAGACACCTGGGGAACCAATACTGCTTCGTGATCTTTTTCACCCAGACCAACTCAGTGCCTTCGTTGGGCCCCAAGAGCACTGCTTCTGGACCTGGCCCTGCCCTCACCTCCCTCTACTTCCCTGGTCCTGCAATACCCGCCAGCCTCTTTCTGGGGCTGACAGCCTCTTTCTGGGGCTCAGAGGCTTACCTTTCCTCTCCCTGATCCTTTGCATCCAGTACAACCCAGCTACTCAATCCACTCTCTGGGAAATCTTGGGGCTTCTTCCCACCTCATCGGCTTTTACATTCCTGCGTGGCACGGCCACAGCCAGGATCTCAGGTCAGTCCAACACCCAAGTTCCAAGTTCCAAAA
>NW_008360302.1:1758286-1758596 GCF_000622305.1 Nannospalax galili
AGGATTGCCGTAGATGAGGAACAGCTGATCCTCCTGGAACAGGGACCTCTGGCTGACTAGATTTACCAGAAGGGCAGATAGAGGGGAATAGATGGGGTTGCTGACAGTACAGTGGACAGTGGCAGGGAAGGCAGAGTATGGAGGCTATACTGGGAGAGGAAGGCTGTCTATATGACGAGTTTATATTCATGCTCAGATGCCACGGAACTCAGAAAGTAAGCGACTGTGACCAGTAATAGTCATATATATAGAGATTAGAAATGCATGTGAAAACGTCTCAATGTCAATTGCCTTAAAATGAATTTTTCTG
>NW_008360302.1:1758682-1761562 GCF_000622305.1 Nannospalax galili
AATTTTATGTCTTATAGGGTTTATACTGAGTACAATATTGTATAACTGTAATAATTCAACTGTAAACCTAAAAATTTGTAGCCAATTTTGAAAGAGATACATCTTAGCTCTGGAAATTGTTATTGAATACAACAGAATATTAATGCTGTTGTAATGAAATGCTTCTTCTAATTAAAAAAAAGAAAGAAAGAAAAAGAGAAATCTTTGAGTAGGTAGTTCAAAAAGGGAAATTTTATTGCAAAATTAATAAAATGGTGGGGGGGGGATGTCCTAGTTTCTACTGAAAGATATCATCCAGAGGTAAAGTTTTGTTAGAGGCAACTTTTTTTTAGGACAAAGTTAACACAAGGAAGAAAAAGTGAAGTTTTATAGCCTCCATGTTTAAGAAAAATGTACCTTTATCATTACCAATTGGAACATCTGCATATGCAATTCAACTTTTAATATTTCCCTGTACCAAAAGTTTTTGCTTTCCTAATGTTTCAGATACCATACAACAGCAATCATTACATAAAGCTCATCTCTGAGCAGGTTTCCCAAGAGCTGACCTGCTAATAGAGGGAAGAGGAGTTTTAAGAAATGAGAATTAAAACACAGTGGCACTGGAGTTATAGCAGAGACCAGGGATGAAAACTGAAGACCTGAGAAAGCAGGGAGAAGGGAGTTATGATTTGTCAGGACAAAGGGCTAGAGGTAGAATATTCAATTGTGTTGGTCCACCTAGTACATGAAAATCTTTTCCATTCTAAATTTGCCTAACAGAGGAATATTTTATTGTAAAAAGCAGGGCAAGGTAATAGGAAATATCTCCTAAACCTTTCTGGATATCTCTTTGCTCTTTTGCCCCAAGGACCAAACACCACCCTCATAAATGGCAACCCTGCACTTTCTTGGGACTAGCAAGAATAAGAGGATGGAATTATACAGTTAAAAGAGGGCTTTGGTAATGTCCCAAGTCAGCTGAAAAGGAGAACTGGTGTGTGCATACTTTGTTTTGGGTTTTTTTTTTTCTGTTAATGAAGTCAGCCTCATGAACCCTATGGGCTCCTCCTCAATAGCTAGAAAAACAAGTTTAAAAAGAAAACGCTAAAAACTTCATTTTAGGGGTTGTTTTGTTGGTTTGTACAATATTAAGAACTTAGTTAATGGTGGGCGTGATGGCACAAGCCTTTAGTTCAGCCCTTGGGAGGCAAAGGCATGAGGATCTTTGTGAGTTCAAGTCCAGCCTGGTCTACATAGTGAGTTCAGATCAGCTGGGACAACAGGGAAACCCTATCTCAAAAAGACCAAAAAAGAAAAAAAGGAAAAAAAAAAAAAAAAGAACTTAGTTAAATATTTTTTGTAATAAGGAAATGGATTATAAAGCAAAGTTTTAAGAAATAAATATTGTTTGATTGTAATGGAAAATACGTCTCTCCAAAGTATTATCTTTTATTTCTGAAATAAAAATAATACAATTTCAGCTGGGTGTGGTGGTACACGCCTTTAATCCCAACACTTGAGAGGCAGAGGCAGAGGCAGGTGGATCTCCATGAGTTCAAGGCCAGCCTGGTCTACCTAGTGAGTTCCAGGTTACCTGGAGACTGGGAGATCCAATCTCAAAACCATATTATTCCTACAACCTACTGACAAATTATACATAGCAGATCAAGAAATATATATCTAGGTAAGGTTTATCTGAGAACAATTGGTCTTTGCCCAAGATTTATCTACACGACACACAGTAATTAAAAGTACCAGACTGGTGGAACTAACCTTCTTAAATGTTTTAACAGACATACTTTGAGGCCTATAATAATTTGCTCAGAGGGACATAAAGGACAGTTTTTACTCCTTGACCTCTTAGGTTGACTAGTTCTAGGGGACTATGAGCATCTCTCAAAATGTCCTGTAATTGTGGTGGGTCACCTGTCCTCTTGATCAAGGAGGCCAAGGAGATCCCACCAGATGGACTTGAACCAGTGTCCAGTCTACAAAGAGGAGGGTCAACACGGAGGAATCATGTCCTCCATGCTTCCAAGCAAAGCCAACTATGGTCGAGCAGGGCCTTTGACTTATCTTCACATAGGTGGAACTGGTAAAAGAAAGGAGCCAGGGGCTCCTCCCAAGCCCATGTGACCCCTGAGGAACAGATCCTCAAACGACCCTAAGAGTAAAAATAAATTGGTTTACCTGGGCCAACTGCATGGCCTTAAACACCCAAAAGGAGAGTATATCCAAAGATTAAGCAAGAGTCCATATGCATAGCTAAAGGCTACAAAACAAGCAACAATGCCAGACAGGCGATACCTCCTTTTGAGTTGTTGGCCAGCGTGGCCAAAGGGACTCCCAGATAGTAACCCAGCACAGAACTGGGAAAATGAACAGCAGATCCCAATCTTATCTAAAGGACTATTGGCAACTGATTACTGTTAGATGAGGAACAGATGACCCTCCTAAAACAAAGATCTTTAGATAGGCTGACTAGATTCGCCGGAAGGGCAAGTAGTGGGGAAGGGCAAGTAGTGGGGAAGGGCTGGGGTACCAACAACACAGCAGACAGTAGCAGGAATATTAGAGTATAAGGGCTCTAGTAGGGGAGGGAGGCTATGGGAGGGCGCCATCTGGGAAGTGGGTGTATAGTTGAATAAGATGGTTCAGGATGTTCTGTGTGATACACACACACACACACACACACACACACACACAAAAAATCAACCAATTTTTAAAAATGCATTATATTTGAGGAGGAAGTATGGAAATTTACGTCATGCCAAATAGTAGAGGTGATAAACATTACCACTGAAATCTACCCAATGACTTCATAGACATACACAGGCGACAAGGATTTAAGTGCAACCGATTATGACTAGTAATAATCAGATACATACAGATTAGAGA
>NW_008360302.1:1761975-1767712 GCF_000622305.1 Nannospalax galili
GACTGTGACTAGTAATAATCAGATATATAGAGATTAGAAATGCATGTGCAAACATCTTAATGTCAATTGCACTAAAAATGAATTTTTCTGTATGAAACTGTGATTTTTAATAATGAAATGGAAATCTTTTTTAAAGGTTAAAACCTCATTTAATTTTATGGCTTAAAGGGTTTATACTGAGTACAATATTGTATAACTGTATTAATTCAACTGTAAACCTAAAAATTTACAGCCAATTTTGAAAGAGATGCATCTTAGCTCAGGAAATTGTTATTGAATATATCAATGCTGTTGTAATGAAATGCTTCTTCTAAGTATGTGGTTAATAAATAATTTTTTTAAAAGGCCAAAAAATGTATATATAATTCAAGAAAAGATTAAAAATCTGGATGAATATTTTAAAAACTCATTGCAAATTATTACTTTGATTATTCAAATCTGAATGAGATGTTGTGAGAGTCTCCTATGAGCATGTAAAGGTGCTCTCTCAAAACATACCTTAAGTTGGTAAGCTGTACATTTCAAATCCATTTGTGATTTTTGAACACAAACAACCTCAAGACATGGGGGGGAGGGTAGACTATAACCTGCAAACAATAGTGAATTTGATAGAAATATCTCAGCTTCAAGAAAAGACAAAAATAGAGTAATTTTGTAAAATGTTACTTTTTAAAAAAAAAATGTTTTATTACTTTTATTTTATGCGTACATGTGTACTGCCTGTGTGTAGGTAAGTGCTCCCGTGTCATGCAATGCCCATGGAGGACAGAAGAGGCTGTTGGATCCCCTAGAACTGGAGTTTCAGACAGTTGTTAGCTGCCACGTGGGTGCTGGGATTCAAACCTGGGTCTCTGCAAGAACAACCAGTGTTCTTAACCTCTAAGCCATCTCTCCAGCCCTGTAAAATGTTACTTTTTAAAAACTATGTAACCACAGGGGCTAGAGAGATGGCCCAGTGGTTAAACACGCCTCCTGCTCTCACAGAGGATCCAATGCCCTCTTCTGGCCTCATGGGCATTACACACATATGGTGCACTTACATGTAGGCAAACACTCATACACATAAAATAAAAATAAATTTAAAAAAATTAAAACTAACTTTAGTTCCCATTTGATTTGTTAACGAAATAAAGCAAATATGTAAACTAGTAACTGTAATTTAGTATGACTAGCACTAGATAGCAAGAGACAATGGGCACGAAGGCTTTTCCAACACTAGTGTGTTCGCACTACCTTTACGGAGAGAGGGGTGCCTGGTACTAGCATTCAAGATGACCTCCAGTGTTTAATGCCTCCTGATACTAACATCTTTATATATCTCCTCCCATGGCACAGGATCTTACAGAAATGTGTGACTCCAAACATGCAAAGATTCTCTGAAATAAGAAATGATGGCAGGGCCAGCCGACAAATTCATCATAATCTCAAAAAGACCCCTAGCTATAAGTACCTAGGCTAAGCTGCTGTCAAATGTCTACCCACAGAAATTAAGTCATAACAAATTATGGTAACTTGCCAAGTTTTGAGATAATCTGTTGCACAGGTCCATGTAACTAACAAAGTAGGCTACACTAGGCAAAAGGGACAGCATAAACAAAAAGAAAACCACTAGAGAGTGATGATAAACCTAGCAAGTTTAGGTAAGTAAAGCAATGTGATGACTAACCCTGGGTGTCAACTTGACTGGATCTGGGATTAACTGAAATGAGAGAGATCTTCAAGATTGGATCATCTGAAGCTGGAAGACACACCCTAAATGTGTTACCTTCTGATGGCAGCCCATATAAAAGGCCACTGACAGGAGAATGCCTGGCTTCTTGCTGCTTGCCTTCTCTCTCACTGGTGAGTTTGTCTTACTGCTGTAGATTGAAGACTAGCTGATCTTTTGGAATTTGTCAGACCTTCAGCACCACATTGGGACTACTGAGGCATCCAGCCTTGTGGACTGAGCAGCTACAGGTTTCTGAACCTCTCCAGCCTGCAGACAGCACTAGTTAGACTACCCAGCCCCTATTGTGTAGGCTGACTTAATAACTCTCCTTTTATAATATATACGTATTCGACTGGTTCTGTTAGTCTAGAGAACCCTGACACATTCATGGCCTTAGACATATTTTATGTATTTATTTTTATTTTATGTGTATTGAGTGTCTCGCCTGCATGGATGTAAGTGCACTTGTATCGTGCAATGCCCACAGAGGCTACAGAGGGTGTCCAGATCTCCTAGACCTGGAGAACTATTTGAAGCAATTATGGAGATAGACCCATTTAAATTTCCTAATTCATCTCTTGTGAAGAGCAAGAAATTTAGTGACTCTATACATAAAATATTTGACAATTTGTGGAAAAATAAGAAAAATAATGATCCTGGCTGGTTAATTCTGGCATCTCTGGATAAAGTGATAAAGATAAACAATGAGATTAATGATAAAACTGACAAGCTCCAGATTCGAATCAGCAGTTTAAAAGTTTCCAAGTGTTCCCTGGAAGAGAATCTTCTCTCCAGCAGCCAGAGAGCTAAAGCTGCAGAAAATCAAGCTGGAGCCCTTATTATACATTTGACTGACTTACAATGCAAATTTAATTCCCAGCCTCAAAGGGTGTCAGCAGTAAAGGTGAGGGCATTGGTAGGAAAAGACTGGAATCCTGACATGAGCGATGGAGATGTGTGGGAGAACCCTGAGGCGGCTGAAGATTTTGAATCTTCAGACTCTGAGTAAAAGTCCAGATGTCTTTTCAGATTTCCTGAAGCCAGCAGTTTATGGTTTGGCACTGGGCTGCAACCAATCAGATGTTTGCCAGGCTGAAGACCCCCTACTCCCCTACTTGCTGAACTTGCTGAAATAAACCTATAAAAAACCTCTGTCTCCCAAAGCAAGGGGTCTCACATCTGAGATCTGCTGAGTCGGCGACAAAGTGGGCCCAAGCTTAAGCTTATAACAATAAAAGAACCCTTGTGTATTTGCATCGGTCGGCTGCTTGGAGCTCTTTGCGGTCTCGCGAACTGGGCACAACAGTGGAAGGAACATAAAATTGGATCAGACTGAGTTTATTGACATGGGTCCCCTGACTGGAGATTCTAGGTTTAATATGGAAGCTCGTGCAGTTAAAAATAGTGTTAAAAGTTTATTTGATTGGTTGGCTGAGGTATTTATCAAAAGATGGCCTACTGACAAGGAGCTGGAGATACCTGATATCCCTTGGCTTAGTGTGGATGAAGGGATTGTAAGGCTCAGGCAAATTGGTATGCACGAATGGATTCGCAGTGCAACAACAAATCCTCCACAATGGGAGGGCCCAGAGGACATGCCTTTTACTGATTTTATAAGATGGGAAGTACTGAGAGAGACAGTCGTTTGAAGAGCTTTAGTTTTGCTCTTTTCCTTATGCTGAATCTTACAGTTGGAGATGCTGCTGCTCAACTGCATAAGTTAAATGTAAATATAATAGGTGTAACAGGACCTCAGAGTAGGGGTCAGGTGGCAGTACTGAATTACCAAAGACAAGGTGAGCATACTTATCGTAATGGGTGGCAAAGGCAAAACAATACCTACAGTGGTATGACTCAAATGGATCTGTGGTACTGGCTAATCAATCATGGTGTTTCCAGGGACCACATACACTAAGTTTTTATTTGATCTGTATAAGCAGAAAAGCTCTAGGATGAATGACAGGAAGTCAGTATTGGATCGTAGCAATAGAGAATCTCGCTCAGTCAACCAATTTCCAGACTTGAGACAGTTTATAGACCCAGAACCCCTTGAATGAAGGGAAGGCTGGGTACACGTAGGGAACGACCTTGTTACAGTACCAAAGAGTTATGCTGTTTGCCTCTCAGCCATCCTTCCCCAGAGGGACCTGCGGCCTTTCACTAGAGTAACTGTACATTGGGGGAAAGGAAATAATCAGACATTCTGCAGCCTATTGGATACTGGTACTGAGTTGACACTGATTCCAGGAGATCCTAAAAAGCATTGTGGCCCTCCAGTTAAAGTAGGGGCTTATGGAGATCAGGTGATAAATGAAGTTTTGGCTGAAGTCCGACTAACAGTGGGTCCAATGGGTCCACGAACTCATCCTGTGGTTATTTCCCCAGTACCAGAATGTATAATTGGGATAGATATACTTAGGAACTGGTAGAATCCCCACACTGGTTCCCTGACCTGTAGAGTGAGGGCTATTATGGTTTGAAAGGCCAAATGGAAACCACTGGAATTGCCTCTGCCAGGGGAAATAGTGAACCAAAAACAGTATCACATCCCTGGACGGATTGCAGAAATTAGTGCTACCATCAAGGATTTGGAAGATTCAGGGGTAGTGATTCCCACCACATCTCCCTTTAACTCTCCTATTTGTCCTATGCAGAAGACAGGTGGGTCATGGAGAATGACAGTTGACTATCGAAACTTAATCAAGTAGTGATTCCAATTGCAGCTGCTATACCAGATGTGGTTTCCTTACTCGAGCAGATTAACACATCTCCTGATACCTGGTATACAGCTATTGATTTGGCAAATGCTTTCTTCTCGATACCAGTTCATAAGGACCACCAGAAGAAATTTAGTTTCAGCTGGCAAGGCCAACAGTATACCTTTACTGTCCTGCCTCAAGGGTATATTAACTCTCCAGCATTGTGACATAACTTGGTTCAAAGGGATCTTGATTGCCTGACTGTTCCACAAAATATCACACTGGTTCACTATATTGATGATGTTATGCTGATTGGATCCAGTGAGCAGGAGGTAGCAGACAGTCTGGACTTGTTGGTTTAGCATATAAGCATGAGAGGATGGGAAATAAATCCAACCAATATTCAAGGGCCTTCTACCTCAATGAAATTTCTAGGAGTTCAGTGGTGTGGAGCATGTAGAGACAGTCCTTCTAAGGTGAGGAATAAGTTGTTGCATTTGGCCCCTCCCTCCACCAAGAAAGAAGCACAGCACTTGTTGGGCCTGTTTGGATTCTGGAGGCAGCACATTCCTCAACTGGGTGTGTTACCACAACCCATATATCAAGTGACTCAGAAGGCAGCTACCTTTGAGTGGGGCCTGAACAGCAAAGGGCCCTTCAACAGGTCCAGGCTGCTGTACAAGATGCTCTGCCCCTTGGATATCAAGTGACTCTGAACGCAGCTACCTTTGAGTGGGGCCTGGAACAGGCTGCTGTACAAGCTACTCTGCCCCTTGGGCCATATGATGCAGCAGACCATGGTGCTTGAAGTATCAGTGGCAGATAAAGATGCTGTTTGGAGTCTCCAGCAGGCCCCCATAGGGAAATCACAGCGGAAGCCATTGGGATTTTGGAGTAAGGCTTTGCTTTCATCTGCGGACAACTATTCTCCCTTTGAGAGACAGCTCTTAGCCTACTATTGGGCCTTAGTGGAAACTGAATGTTTGACAATGAGCCACCAAGTCACCATGAGACCGGAGCTGCCCATCATGAGCTGGGTATTATCTGACCCCCCCCAACCCATAAAGTAGGCCGTGCACAGCAACAATCCATTGTCAAATGGGAGTGGTATATATGTGATTGGGCTTAAGCAGGCCCAGAGGGCACAAGCAAGTTACATGAAGAAGTTGTCCCAATGCCTATGGTTCCTACTCCTGTTACGATGCCTCCTGTTCTCAAGCATGCACCTATGGCTTCATGGGGTGTGCCCTATGATCGGTTGACTGAGGAAGACTGTAAACCAAGGGCTTGGTTTACAGATGGTTCTGCATGCCATGCAGGCACCACT
>NW_008360302.1:1767850-1768395 GCF_000622305.1 Nannospalax galili
AATTATACACTGATTCATGGGATGTAGCCAATGGTTTGGCTGGATGGTCAGGGACTTGGAAGGAGCATGACTGGAAAATTGGTGAGAAAGACATTTGGGGAAGAAGTATGTGGATAGATCTCTCCAAATGGGCAAAGGATGTGAACATACTTGTGTCTCATGTAAGTGCTCATCAAAAGGTGGGTTCAGCAGAAGATAAGTTCAATAATCAAGTAGATCGGATGACCCGCTCTGTAGACTGTCAGCCTCTTTCTTCAGCTATCCCTGTCATTGCTCAATAGGTCCATGAACAAAGTGGCCATTGTGGCAGAAATGGAGGTAATGCATGGGCTTGACAGCATGGACTCCCACTTACAAAAGCTGACCAGGCTGCAGCTGCTGCTGAGTGCCAGATCTGCCAACAGCAGAGACCAACACTGAGCCCCCGATATAGCACTGTTCCCCATGGCGACCAGCCTGCAACCTGGTAGCAGGTTGACTACATTGGACCACTTCCATCTTGGAGGGGACAGCGTTTTGTCCTTACAGGAATAGACACTTATTCT
>NW_008360302.1:1769549-1788004 GCF_000622305.1 Nannospalax galili
AAGACCTTATCACCTACTCTAAGATATATAATGCATTGGTCATTGTATGATGGGAAAGTTATATCATGTTAAGTGAAATTATGGCCTCAACATTGTTTTCATTTGAAAATTAAGCATAGACATAGAGATGCTATTGGATGTCAAGTTGACAAGGGGTGAACTTGTGATGGCTAATCCTGGGTGTCAACTTGACTGGATCTGGGATTAACAGAGAGATCTTCATGATTGGATCATCTGAAGCTGGAAGACACACCCTAAATGTGGGTGTTACCTTCTGATGGCAGCCCATATAAAAAGCCATTGACAGGAGAACGCCTGGCTTCTTGCTGCTTGCCTTCTCTCTCACTGGTGAGTTCGTCTTGCGGCTGTAGACTGAAGACTAGCTGATCTTTTGAAATTTGTCAGACCTTCAGCGCCACATTGATACTACTGAGACATCCAGCCTTGTGGACTGAGCGACTATGGATTCTCAGCCTCTCCAGTGTGATGCAGCCATTGTTGGACTACTCGGACTCTATCCTGTGAGCTAAGCTGAGAGATCTCTATACATATATATTCATTCTACTGGTTCTGTTTCTTTGGAGAACCCTGACTAATACAAGCAAGACAGTTAAAGCACAGAGATAAAAAGTTCATAAGGACTAGGATCAGCAACTTTTTTCTGACAAGCTAAGACATTTGGACTTAATCCCACAACCAAGCAATGAGTTGGGGAATTCAAACAAGTTCTTGAGCAGAAAAATAAATATATCTAGATTCAAAGTTTAGAAGAAATACTGAGTAACAGTAAAGAGTAATTAGTGAGCAAGAAGGTATCAGGAGCAGAAGCTCTAAGGGAAACCAGTTCAATTATTCTATGACAAAAACAGAGAAGTAATGCAGATCAGCAATTACCAGGTAAAACTTCACAAGGGCCCATTATCATCTACAACCTAAGATCTTGATATAATAATTTCACATGTAACATTTACTGAAGCAATTTTCTCCTAACCAAATCAAATATTATTTGTCTCAAAATGATCATAAGCAACTATATCTACCATCAGCGAGCACAGTGAAACTGGTTCTCATACTCCTGATGCTGTCAATCAGGCCATTTAGCCTTTCAATCCAGAAACAGTATTAAATCTCTTTAAATATGAGAAAAGTTCCAAGTACAAAGATCTTCCCTACAGTTATTTTTAAACAGCTAGAAGGAAATTGGAAACAACAGAAATAACAAAACCCTGCTTGCATACCTATTTAGAACTGTAATCCTTTAATTATTATGGTCATTGTGGCTATACTGTTTTGTTTCCATTGGAAACATATGCAATGTCCTTCTGTGTCCACATAGGGTAGTTTCAAAAGAACCCTCAGACATCAAAACCTGCAGATGCTCAAAGTTTCTTATGTAAAATGATGCCATATTTGCAAATAATCTAAGGACAACAATGTAAAGTATGTGAGATGTGTAGGTTATATGCAAATAAATACTATACCGTCTTCTATAAAGGACTTGAGCATCTACAGATTTTGGTATCTGAGGGCATCAAACCCCTGAAAATACTGAGAAGCAGCTGTATATGCATCTCTTTAAATGAAGAAAAATAATTATTAAGGGACAGAATAGAAAAACTCAAATTCCTATTGTTTGAATTTCAATGAGTCTTTGGTACTTTTTAAAAAATTACTTATTTTGTATATGCACACAAAACAGTGCACTTGTGCAGGCCAAAGAAAACTTGTGGGAGTCGGTCTCTCCTTTCATCATGTGTCCTAGCTATCAAACTGAGGTCTCACCAGGCTTAGTGGCAAGTGCCTTGACCCTGAGCTATCTTGCTAGCTGGCCCTCTTCCCTTGCTTTATTATTAATCATATATATATGAGTGCTTTGCCTGCATGTATGTAAGGGCACCACATGTGTGCAAAGCCTGGGGAGGCCAGAAGAGGTCACTGGATACCCTGGAACTGACGTTAAGGACAGTTGAAAGCTGCCATCTGAGTGCTAGGAATCAAACCCGGGTCCTCTGCCAGAACAGCTAGTGTTCTTAATGACTGAGCCAGCTCTCCAGCCCTTCCCTGGCTTTTTAAGCTACAGCTTTGTAGCTGTTCTATTTTGAAGTCTAGTTTCATTCTGCTGCATATTTATGTATTAAATGTTAAAACCCAGCACTTCGGACTTTACATTTTATTTTAAAAGCATAGCTCTTGTTTTTTCTTTCAGAGACAGTTAAAAATTAATCAAATGTAGTCTGTGTGACTATGAGCTACTCCTAAAACTGCTAATTAACTCATAATGAATATTATACTTGTCTGAGTTTAGTTATCCTGTAATTTAATTAACCAGAGTCGATGTTCCAGTTACCATAATGAAAACTTACATACAGGGAATCTATTTTGAAATACACTTACCAGGATGATTGGAAATGGGAGGCTGGAATGCAAGCTCATTGTGAACTGGCCCTAAAGAAAAGACAATAAAACTCATTTTTACTTATTAAAAGTTTTCAAATGCTAAATTTTTAATAAACCTTAAACATAATTATCAGATACCTTAAGACATGTTTAGACCAAGCTTATGTTATGAACTTAAAAGTTTAGACTCCTTTATAATAAGTAAATATTCCAGAATTATTTTTGTGATACTTAGTAGCTAACCTTTTAGTGTTAACTGACAATTTACAAATAGTTGTACATTCAATATTTAATGCAATTTTAATCTAATTAATCATGTAACATATAACTGTAATTTATAAGAAATGTATAATAACTTAAATTGTTAATTTATTCTAAAAAGTACTTATTTATTAAACTAAGGATATTTACATAATGGTATAGTAGCTATCATAATTGAAAGCTTATTATTTATTAACACATTGTGCTAAAAACTTCACATAAATTATTATTATAATATTGCTACTTTTGAGGCTTAATGAATCTAAATAAGTGGACAACAATCACAGAGCAAACTCAACATCCTTAACCACTATGCTGGTTCAGGCAGCCATTAGAAATGATTTTCTGAACACAGGAAAAGAGAGTAACATAAATGATATATAAAAATATACAGATAGCATGATCGTCCCCTATATATGTGTGTGTAGATACATATTTATATACCCATTTATATGACTGGAAGAAAAATAACTAATACCAGAAGTTAACAGATCTGGGTTTTCAGATTCTAGGTCATTTTAATTTTATTATTTATGCTTTTTGGTATCTTCAAATTTTTTGGCATTAACTGTAAAACAGGGAAAAGGATAAAATATTCATGGGAAATGTATACTGATTTTAAAGTCAAATGAAGTGTTTCTATTCTGTCTGAAACTGTAGGCTCTCCCTCCCAATCATGCCTAGAGATTCGAGATCTGTGTATCTATGGCACTACAGTGAGAGAAACCTTGAGCTCACAGCACTCAAAGGTTTTGGTCTACTGTGATGGGTCTACACATGAGATTTAAAACACATACAAAGCAAACAAACAAATGAATGGAAATCAATGAGGTGTTGATGAAACATCAGCAACAGAGAAATGCATTTAATAAATGTCACTGTAAAACAAAGGTATGGTAACTATAAAAAACTGTTTACTAAAAATACTGAAAAGTAAAAAAAAAAAAGTAATTTTTTACAATGGAATTAGATTGTAGGATGAATAAAAGACGCAAGCCATAGGAAGAAAGGAGGGAGGGAGGGAGGAAGGAAGGAAGGAAGGAAGGAAGCAAGGAAGGAAGGAAGGAAGGAAGGAAGCAAAGTCCTAGAAAAGAAAAAGTCCTGCTTACAACAAAAACAAGAGCTTACAGTAATGTCCAGGATGGGGCGGCATAGGCGGGTGGTGCTGAAGATGGCCGTTTTGGTGGTGAGGCAAATTAGGTGTGTATGGTGCAGTCCTACTTCCAGTCCAGGTGGTAGTGCTGTCTAAAAATTAAGGCCCACATGGATTAATTTGCTTACATAAAGGCTGCCTGTTTTTTTCTCAACTAGTTAAAAGATTTTAAAAAGCATGTACATACTATGATGGTAAGTAGCTGGCTGACCAGTAAATCCATTCTGCTGCTGTCCTGGCTGAGGCCCTGAAGCTATCTGCAACAGTCCTTCACTATGGCTGCCTGCCAGAATACTGGCCGGCTGACCTAGAGAAACAAGAAGACATTAACATGGCACATATATATAAATGCAATTCTATGCTTTTGTACCAGGGGAAAAAAAAGGCCAATCATAGCTGATATTCCACAATTAGAAAGATGGGCCAAAAGTGTTCACCCCTCGCCTATATAATATAAAAGCTAAAAGCATCTATAAAGGCAAATCATAAGTTTTAAAAAATGTTCCCTCGTTAAGGAATGTTTGCCTAACTTCACTGGCCAGTTTCTTCAGAGATATTCTTCACTGTTAAGGAAATCCCCTCCACCTGTCAAGACCTCCATAAGTTGAAAAGCAGTTCAACCCTGGACACTGCACCGACACCACTACTCTTTCCTAACCTGGACCTCCAAAACCTAAGCAAGAAAATGTTGACAATTGAAAAGTTAATTATTATTGGCATTGGTACTAGTAATGGCAGAATGATCGAGTTTAATAAAAAAAAAAAAAAAAAAAAAAAAAGAGCAGACAAATATTTTAAATGGAATGCAATGGGGAAAAAAGGTGAGAAAGTTGGAAAAAAAAACTAGCTCTACTATCTAATCAATATAACATCTGGTAAAACAAGTAACAAAAACAAACCTGTCAATCTATTTTGAAACTTCTTCATGTACCTTTTTAAAAACACAAAACCTTTTCTCTTCAAGAGCACCACTGTATGCTCATATTTATACAGAATTAGTTATTCTCTCTCTATAATACATCAAGAAGACTATTTCATCTGGCTTTTATTCTACTCAAAAAATATTCTATAATATTTTATTGTTGGGCATTTTTAAAGCTTTATTTTCTAAGTGGAAAAAGCCTGTTTCTTAAAATAAGCATTAAGTCACTGTTTGTCCCATTTGAAAATCACTGAAATTTCCTTATTGTTATTTGTCATTGGCATCAACTTTCTTTCCTCATATAAATGGGAGAACTACAACATATCAAGAACACATAGTGGTATGGCTATAATCCCAGCACTGGGAAGGCTAAAACAAAGGAATTGTAGGCCAGCTGGGCTACAATAATAAGATCCTGTCTCAAAAAAAAAAGGGACAAACACAAGGCACATTTTTCTCCCCTCAAATGTCACATTTCCTTAAAACTAAGAACTGCAAAATCACTGCATTTATCTAAGTAGCTCCATCACAATATTTTAAGTGTATACGATATTGTTAATAATATAAAATCTGCTCATGTAAAATACCCTTTCAAATCCTCTATTTTAATCCAATTTCTTTTATTCTTTAAATTCTATCACTCTGAGTGCAACCGATTATGACTAGTAATAATCACATACATACAGATTAGAGACACACACAACAACATCTCAATGATATTAGCAAAAACAATGAGTCTTTCTGTAAGAAACAGTATATTTTAAAATGAAATGGAGATCTTTTTTAAAGGTTAAAAACTCATTCAATTTTATGTCTTACAGGGTTTATACTGAGTTCAATATTGTATAACTATTAATTCAACAGTGAACCTAAAAAATTTATAGCCACTTTTGAAAAAGATGTATCTTTACTGTGGAAACTGATATTGAGTATGTTAAAGCTGTAATGAAATGCTTCTTCTAAAAAAATTAAAAAATACATATATTAAAAAAAACAAAACTTTTTTTCCAAGTATTCACAATAGGAAACTTAGATAACCATTATAAAGTATAAAGATAAAGAATATGGGCTAAAGAAATTACATTCACACAGACCTTTATAAACATCTTCATTCAAAACTATTTGTTGGGAGGCTAAAGAGATAGATCAGTGGTTAAGACCACTTGCTGTTCTTCCAGGGGACCTGGATTCAGTTTTCAGCACCCACCCCTATCAGACAGCTCACACAGTAGCATGTATAACTTTTGAGTTCCAGAGGATCCAATACCCTCTTCTGACCTCTGCAGGCACAGCACACATGTAGTACACATACATATGCTCAGGCACACAAAAACCAAAATAAATGACCCATGCATGGTAGCACACGCCTTTAATCCCAGCACTTGGGAAGTAGAAGCAGAGGCAGGTAGAGTTAGAAGATACCTGGCCTACAAAGCAAATTCCAGACCACTCAGTGCTATGCAGTGAGACCTGTCTCAAAAAACAAAATGGGGAGCGGGGCATGCTGGAGAGATGGCTCAGTGGTTAAGAACACTGGCTGCTCTTGCAAAGGACCTAGGTTCTATTCCCAGCACCCACATGGCAGCTAAGTTCCAGGGGAATCCAACCCCCACCTTTGACCTCCGCAGGCACTGCACAACACTGGTGTACTTATATACATGGAGGCAATACACTCATACATATAAAAATAAAATTATAATTTAAAAAATAATAATAATAAATTAATTTTTAAAAATTGGTTGGTGAGATGGCTCAGAGCAGGAGCTAAAGGTGCTTGCCTGTACAAGCTTGGGACCTGAGTTTGACTGCCAAAACCCATATAAAGGTAGAGAGAAATTACTCCATAAAGTTGTCCTCTGACCTCCACAAGTACACTGTAGCATGTATACATGCACAAGAGTGTGCATATGCATACACACACATACACACACACACACACACACACATATACCAAACATACAATAAAAAAATAAACTATTTGTTAACTATTTAAATACTTCTCTAAAATCTGGGAATAAAGAGACTCGTTACTTCTGCATGTTACTGCACAAGAAGTGTCGGATCATTAATATTACAGTCATTACTTAAATTATGTGACTTGCTCATCAATATTAGAACTTTTGAATAAAATATACATGTCATTTTTTCCAGAATCAACTCAAACACCTATTTAATACAGGTTTACATATAGGCTGAGTGGAGTGACTCAGTGGTACAGAACTTACCTTGTACCGGGCCCTGGGTGCCATACCCAGCACATTAGGAGTCAAAAAAAAAAGTCTACTACTACTTGGGAGTTTCTCCAAGTGACTACACATAAATATTCAAAGGTTAGGAAAAGTCAGTGTGTCACTACATCTGAATTTAACTCACTTGTGGAAGCCACAGGAATGTTGGGGAAGTTGGAGGTACTCGTAGCATTAGACTCAGATGGGGCTAACAGAGCTGGGGCGCTGTAGGTCTCTGTTGATGCACGATTACTTGGTGGATGCTGGATGGTTTGAATTGAATGTCCTTCAGTGGGTAAGGACGGCTGTCCCTCAAAGTCATGGACATACTCATCCTTCACCAACATACTCGGTGGAGCTATGAAAAACACACATACACTTTCAGAATTTAATATTCTTCCCATGGAAAAAGTATATACAAGTAATATGGCAACATTTAAAATCAACTACAGTATAATTTTAATCCATAAATTTTTTGTATTGTAGAAAAGTATACACTTTATGAACTAATCTATTTAGAGATTTTATCAATTTGACTCACTGAAATTTAAAAGCTTACACTATATTCTAAGAGCCTCATCAGTTTCCTGATTAACCTAGAATAATCATGTAAATATATACATGAGGAAAGTAAAAACCTAATGTCTAGTGAAATGTTTATTCAGCTGAAAAAAACAAAAATTCTTCAGTACAAATTGAGACTGAATACTTAGCTCTATCTTTTTGAACTTCACACTGTGGTGATATAAGTAGGATCTGAAAGGTATTCAGTGACAGGACATAAAATTATAATTAAGTAACATCCTACTCGAAATTAATGTATACTCAAAGTCCCTTAAGAAAGTCAGGTGTGGTGGTGTTTGCCTATAATCCCAGCATTCAAAAGACAAGTCAGGAAGATCACAAATAATCAACCTGAAATTTCTGTTTAGGAAATCTAATCCTAATAAAAATGCTTGAATGGTATGAAAAAATTCAATAATTAACATCTCTCACACTTTAATGAGCAAAGCTACACTCTAGCTAATGGCAAGAGTAATACTTTTCCATTAACAAACTAGGGAACAATGTGCTTTTCTGCTTTTTGGAAAGGTAAAAGTGAATGGTACTCCTATTAGCTGTCTCTGTTCAGAACTCCCCCATGTGTTTTTGGCCCACTGTTTTGGGTTTTGCTGTTTATCTTTAGCAAAACCATCCTTTACTCATAGTGCCACAGTAACTAGGGTATCTTTTTGGAGCAGATATAGCCCACAAAAAGTCATTCTCTTTGAAGAACTAGTATACCACTTTCCTTACTCTTCCCTTTTTTGGCTAATTACAAGGCTACTAAGTGAAGCTACTTCAAACAGCAGGAATAATCCATGTTTGTTCAAGTTTCTATGAACAACCTATTAAGCATTTTCATGTATCAAAGTCATGAAAATGTTGACATTTTGAAGACCATACATTCCAGTCCAAATCTTCTCTTTAAATTATTAGGGACCTAAGCAAGAGATATGGCCCAGCGGTTAACTGGCTGCTCTTGCAAAGGACCTAGGTTTGGTTCCCAGCACATGGCGGCTAATAACAAGTGCTGTAACTCCAGTTCAAGGGGATCCAATGCCCTCTTCTGAACTCTGTGGGCACTGAATGACCCAAGTGCACAGGCATATATGTAGGCAATATACTAATACACATAAAACATAAAAAATATTTTTAATTATTAGGTATCAGTAAAATGTTTCACTTAACTATTCATTAATGTTGAACATATTCCAGTAATACCAAAAATAAAAACCCCAAAAAACAACAAAAAAACCTGTCTTGAGCATAAAGTGGGTCTTTTTAAGCTTATTCAGTTTTTATTATACTCAAAAAAATTCTAGAATTTTCTTCAAACAGATCCTGGCATCTCTACTTAATTCCTGGACATTTTAGGTTTTATTAAAGTGACAGATCTTTTAGTTAACAGGTACTGCTAACACAAAACGAAAAAGCTACAGACTTGAGGCTGTGGCATGTCAGCGTGATTGATTCTCATGCTTTGACTCTTCAGTAGACTCTGAAAAGCTGCATGAGTGATCACGACATCTTGAAGAACCAACTGTTGTCTACATTAAATAGTTAGGCTTCCTAAATTTTTCTTTAGTACATTGATTAAACTTTCCCAAATGTAAGTTGGGAACAGTTACCAGTCTATGGACCTTTTCAACTTAACTTGAAGCTCTGCAGTAAAATTGAAGGTGTCAATAAGGACAGAACTTTGCAACATATTTTTGCTCAGAGAAAAAAAATGTTACAAAACACTATTAAACACTAGAATAATGCATGATTTATAAACTCTTAGAGGCTGGCAAGATGGGTCAGCCAGTAAAGGTGCTTGCCACCAAGACTGGCAAACCCAGTTCGATCCCCAGAAGTCACATGGTGAAAGAACTGACTTCTGCAAGTTTTTGCTTACACAACCACAGCCACATTTAAAAAAAAAAAAAACCTCATATACTACCAAAAAAGAAAAACAACCACCAAGATGAAGAACAATGTCTGGTTTGTGCTTCTTGTGGAAGAAAGGAGGATTAATATCCTCTGCATAAAGAATCCCTAGAAGGGAATATCAGAAACTAACCAAAGTGACTGCCTGAGCAACAGGGATGGGAGCCTTTCTTCTCCTGTATACCTTTCTATAGTACTTTTACAGGGCTTTGATTCATGGACCACATACTGCCTATTCCAAAAAATAAAACTTAAGAAATATGGTACATACTTTTGTTTTTCTTTAAGACAGAATCTCACTATGTAGCCTTGGCTGGCTTGGACCTTGCTATGTAGACCAGACTTTGAACTCACAGAGATCAGCCTGCCTCTACTTAAGGAGTGCTGGGGTTAAAGGTATGTACCACCATGCTCAGCCTGACAATATACTTTTTAAAAAATTTTTATCTTTTGATGCACACTATTTAAAGTTCAGGAAAACATAGACAGCAAATTGTAAAGTATTTTTCTTTATAGGGTAACATTTAACACATTCATAGACTGAAAAATATTTACTGAGCACCTATGTCCACATACCGTTTTAACAACTGGGATAAATTTATCAATAAAAACAAATATTCCTGCCCTCATGGAGCTTACTCTTTTTCTAACACTTTTCTGTTGTTTAAACATTTAACAGGAAGTCTGTATTACTTTAACTCCTTCTAGTGGTCTACACTGTGTAAGCTCCATCTCTCAAGGCACCAGTCTCTTAATGTGGTGCAGTGTAGATAATCCCACCCACATAAAAGTGTTTAGAAAACAATGGCGCAAAATCTATAAATCATTTTACTTGGTACCTTACACACATGGAGTCTTTAGTGTCTGCTATTATCATTCAACTATATTTTTGGAATAGTCATACATACATACATAAGGGGCTGTAGATTTTTCTATGAGAGGTAAAGAATGTATTCTCCATAGCTGACAAAAAATAAGCTTAAGTCTTCCCTAGATGTGTGTTTTCTGTCACTACCAGTGAACAAGCCACCAGCATTTGTCTAATGGTACTGTCATTCTCTGACTTAACCTTTTCTTCCCTCCAAAAGACTACTAGCTCTGAGTGGAGAAAACACGCCATATTTTCTTGATATCCCTGAGCCCTAGCACAGTACCAGGCAATACACATTCATTCAATGTCTATACAATGATATTCAAGACAGTGTGGTCATTAAAGTCTCACAAAAAAGATGAGACATGCTGGAAATGATAACCACAAAACTCAACTCACAAGAGGAGAAGTGCTCCGTTGTTTTTAGCCTTTCAGACCAGGCCTTCTATTAGTTCTTGGTCCAAATATAAAAGAAACTGTGAAAAATCTGTTTTCTGAGCAAATAAACCATGGAGTCGACTGCCTTTACTAAACCACCACCAGGGGGATCCACAAGGCTGACTATGGCATTAGTGTCACTGAAGGGCTCTGGACCACAGAATTCCATCAATAATAGGAACAGCAATCATTTCACCATTTGTCAGGTTGGTTTTTAGTTTGCTTGCTTTTTTTGTTGTGGTTTTTTGTTCTTTGAGACAGGATCTCCCTGTAGCCCCAGCTGGCCTGGAACTCCCTATGTAGACCAGGCTGGCCTCGATTTCAAGAGTTCTGCCTGCCTCTGCCTCCTGAATGCTGCGATTAAAGGTACATATGCCAAAAAATTTTAAACTGAGACCTGTGAAGACACTTCAAAATCTGGACCTCCTCACAACCAATTCCACATGGAAATTCTGAAATTAGCACTGCAATCTAAATCCTAATATCCACTGAGCTAAATGCATTCTCTCCAAAAACATGGATGGAGAATGATGAAGACCAGAATGGTGTTTACTTTCAAAGAAAAGAAATCTTGAAGCTATCATCCTGCCAGGTAATGATCTCTGTGAATTTGAGGCCAGTCTGCTCAACATACAGTGAGTTCTAGGCCAGTCAGAGCTATAATGAAACCTTGTCTTAAACAAACAAAAAACAACACAAACAAACAATCATCCCCAGACCTACTTCAGCTCTCACTACCACCAACCCACAGTTCAAGAACATCTACCAACCATCAATAACAGTGTGCCTCTATTATCAGTCTCATGGAAGAAACATACATACCATAACCAAGTCTGTTTGCGGGGTCTCCCTAGAGTGGTATTTTTGACCCACCTCTAAGATTTTACAGAATTAAAGAGGCACCACGCTATTATAATAACCCATTTTTCTAAAATGATGGTGGGCAATGGTGGGTCTGTATCAGAGTTATCTCTACACATTAATTTTTTACAGAGCTTTTTGATCATTAACCACTTCTAAGTAGTAGAGCTAAGGATTTAAAGAACTCCATTTTCACATATTATACCAAAACCCCAAAAACATACTCCAACTGGATTTTCTCACCTCAAAACATTCTAGCCTTTTGTTTAAGATAAATACTTTTCAAAAAAATACTACTATGCATAATTTTACATTTTTTAAAAAGTTCATGTATATGAGTGTTTTGCCTACATGTATGTAAATACACCCATGTCATGCAATGCCCACAGAGGCCCGAAGGTGGTGTTGGATCCCCTAAAAGTGGAGTTAGAGAGACAGTTATTAGCCACCATGTGGGTGCTGGGAACCAAACCCAGGTCCTCTGCAAGAACAGCCAGTGCTCTTAACCATTGAGTCATCTCTTGCCCCAAATATGTACAATTTTGAGTCATTATCAGTATTATTCACAAAGGTAAATTAGGGTAAAATGGAGAAAAACTAGAATACTAATATTTTCACAAGATATGGTTTATATAATCCAAATTATCACACACAGTGGTTATGGGCATCCGTTTACACTGGCCGTTTGAATTTCTTCCATAACAGGTTTTTTTTAAAAAAAAAAATTTTTAAAAAGGTTTATTTGTCATATTTGATGTGCATGAATGTTTTGCCTACAGGTATATATATGCAGCATGTGTGTACAGTGCCAACAGAGGACAGAAGAGGGATCCCTTGGATCCCTTGGAACTAGAGTTACAGATCGTTCTGAGCTGCCGTGTAAGTGCTGGGAACTGAACCCAAGTATGACGAACCACTGAGAAATCTCTCCAGTCCAAAAAACAGCTATTTTTTAAAAATCAATTACATCTATTAAACTGAATATTGACATATGTTTAGGCATACTCTTCTATCACATTTAAGGAGTGTTTGAGTTCATAAATCGCAGCTCAAATTCAGAGAGCCAACAGTCAATTTAAATTCAGTTTTAACTGCTAATACATATCTCCTCCTCAAAATCTACATTTCCAAAGTAGTAAGTTTTCTTCTTGTTAATGTTATCAGCACTTACACAAACTACATATATGTGAATAAAAAGTACAGGAGACAGGCTAAGAAAATAGAAAAAAGCTGTAAGAAACAGATTACTTACCATTACTCTGCAGTGTTAATCCTGAGAGATCTTAATTTTTAAAGGAAAAAAATGGGAAACAAGCATTACCATTAAAATATCTTCCATTACATTTTAAATTATATAATACCAATTTAACCCAGAGACTGCAAAACTTCATGAACCATTTCAATTCAGAAGTAGGATAAATGTTATGTAAATTGTTTCAATTTATAATGCTTTCCACTCTATTTTTCAAAACAATTTGCTAAGTAGGTAAAACATCAGTTTTATATACTCAGTTTTAGGAGTCAAAAAACACAAATTTGTCCTCAAATTCAGATTTAAGTATTTATAGTTCATTTAAAATGTCTGAATCTTGAGCCAGGCATAGTGGTGCACATCTGCAATCCTAGTACTCAGAGTGGAAACAGGAGAATCAGGAGTTCAAGGTCATCCTTAGTTATAGCGCCAGCTCGAGGCCAGCCTGGGACATGAGAGACTGTCTCCAAGAAAAAAACAAAATAAAAAGTCTGATTCTTTAACTTTATTTGAAGTCTTAAGTAATCCTCAAATACAAGTTTAACTCAGATAAGTTAAAGAACTACGAGGGCCTTTTCCCTTTATATATATCTATGAAGATACTAAAATGGCAGTCCACGTACCGATTCCAGGTGAAACAACTCGTTCATAGTGATATGGATTCACACAGACACTATCACATTTTAAGTCAAATGCATACTGACAATATTTAACGTGCTTTAGTTCATTTTTGTGTAGATCAGGCCACCTCCACAGACGGGCATAGATCACATGAGGAAATCCTTTCCGACCAGCCACCTGGGAAAAATAATCATTTATTAAGCATCAACGATGTATTATACATTATAGAAGAAGCTTAATATATGTTCTCATTTAATCCTCAATATTCTATGAAGTCATTATCTGTGAAACTGCAAAATATACATATGGTTTTCTTCATGTTTCCTTGTATACAACTCCTAAATCTTAGACTCCTGAAAATTATGCTTTTTTTTCTTTTTTGGAGGTCTTTTTGAGACAGGGTCTCCCTGTAGCCCCAGCTGGCCTGGAACTCACTATGTAGACCAGGCTGGTCTTGAACTCATGGAGATCCGTCTGACTCTGCCTCCAGAATGCTGGGACTAAAGGCATGTACCACCACACCTGGCTAATGATATCTTTTTTCTGTGCTGTGAGTTGACTGAAGGCTGGCAATCCTCAAGTACCTTCAGGATGGGAGCTGGTCACAGGAAAGACCGAAACAAGATTATAAATTGGGACTTCAGCCCCATTCCTGAACCTCTGGAGAAGGGAAAATGGCTGTTTAGTAAAGCACATCACCAAAGAACAATGATTTAATCAATCGTGTCTATATAAGAGAGCCTGGAAGAAAAAATTAAAAAAAAAAACAAGAACAGAGCTTAGGTTCCTGAAGGTTGATACACCAGCAGAGGGCATGGAAGTTTACCTTGCCCTATTCACTGCTACATCTGTATCCTTTGCCACATCCTCCATACTAACCAGAAAACATGTTTCCTTCAATTATATGAGATGCTTAAGTAAATTAATTGAACCTGAAGAGGGGGCTTTGTGACCTCTAAAGCTGACTGGTCAGAAAGAAGAACAAGTAAAATAACCAGAGGTCTGTGGTCTGCATTTCCAAGTACAGCATCAGAACTGAATTTAAAGACATGTGGGTGACATTATCCACAAATTTGTTTATTTACTGGTCTGAAAAAAACCTTCATACCCTTTGCAATCAAAATGATATGTCTTGAGGTTACAGCAGGAAAAACTGGTTTGAGGGTTTCTCCCCTATATTCAGAGTATTAAAACTTACCCTTACAGAAATGAGAAAACTAAAGCTCAAAATAACTAACCTAAGATAAGCACAGTAGTATACACCTGTAATTCCACCACTCAGGAGATGTAACAAGAGGAAATTTTTAAATATCTTTTTCCGATTTATTTTTATTTTATGTGTTTGAATGTTTCCCCTACATGTGTGTAAGTGCACCCGTGTCATGCAATGCCAGTGGAGGCCAGAAGAGTGCAGTGAATCACCTGGAACTGGAGTACTGATCATTGTTAGCCACCATGTGGGTGCTGGAAACCAACCCAAGTCTCTTAACTGATGAGCAATCTCTTCAGCCCCTTAAAATATCTTTTAGTCTACCACGACAGAAGACATTTAAAACTCTACCTGAAGCCTTCCATCCAGTGTTCTCTGTATGGTAACACATTTGCTAGGATGAGCTCCATTTGTAGTTATAGCTGTTATCAAAGAATCCAATTCATCTTTTTTCTCTTTCAGCTTCTTTACCAAACTTTCAATTGCTCTTTTTGCAAATGTTTCACTTTCTCCACCTTGTCTATGACACATTAAACTATGTACAATGCTCAGACAGGCATCATTACTTGTTGGTGTGTTTGTAATAGACATATTGTCCATTTGTTCAAGTTTTTTTCTTTTAAATCAAATTCTCTAATTTCTGGGGCAATTTTGATCTTTTGGAGGCAATGAAAACCAGTAGCTAATGTTGCAAGAAAAACGGCCAGACATCTGGTGTTCAGGATAATCTAAAAAAGGGAGAAAGAGAGAGAGTAAATTTCACAAGGTAGATATAGTTATTTGGGAAAGAAAAACCACTTGCAATTAAGTTATAGACTCAATGTCCATAGTTTTTTAAAAAATGAGGCTTAAAGTTTAAAATGACTTAATTATAAAATGTTACTACTTTTGATATCCCCAGAACATTAACGTTAGTCCTTCTCATTAGCACAGAAGCAAACTAAATCAAGCCTTATCAAGTCTTATTCACTCCAAAATCTTTACCTTAGCTATTTCTGTCTCCTATTTTCCATGTTGTAATTTTGAGGCGTCTTAGAATTTGTACCAATCACTTGGTATTTAATACTTGCTTCCTCTAAAGTTATCTCTTTTAAGTGCCTTTCTCCTCAACTCATTATACCCCTACATAAAGAAGCAAATTTTCAGGTATTTCAATATTTATCACTTACCTTAATATATAAATACAAACATATGGGGGGGATTGTATTTGAGACAAGGTCTTACTCTGTAGCCTAGGCTGGCCTGGAACGCACTCAGTCTCCCAAGTGCTGGTATTACAGATAGGAACCACCACACCAGGATAATAAATGTATGTTGAAGACGTACTTTCCAGATAATTAAAATTACTTGCAGGGAGGGTTGGAGTGGGATCAAAGATCAGGACTGGGATCCCAGTTAGGATACTGGGCAGTTGGACAGTTATTTTAACTCTGAATCCCAAATAAAAGGAGAGCGCAAAGGAGAACATCAATGTGAAATATATGACACAAGGGTTCAGACTTATTGTTTGAATCCTAAGAGGTTTGATTGTTTTTAAAGGATACTATCCCAAAACACATTATACATTTTTCAGCATCTTCTCAACATATCAAAGAAAATACAGGAAGGCAGTGACAGAATTTAATTCAAAGGTGTACAGGAGGCCTGGTGTAGGGTGAGTGTGAAGTAAAGGAGTGAAGAATACAAGCTTATACTATCTACAATGGAAAGCTATGGCTCACTTCCAGGTAGCATTTGCTATTAGATCTAGAGCTTATGAAGAAACGGAAGAATGACCATGTACCCAGTGTACAAAGTCTTACTTTTAAATAACAGTGATTTATTCATGGAGAAAGAGAGGAAGAGGAAGTGAAACAAACCACTGTATAGCCAAAAAACCAAAAACCCCTCTAATTTAAACATAATTTGTGACTAGGCATAATGGTACACACTTGTAATCCCTGCTTCTTGGAAGACTGAGGCAGGAAGACCACAAAGTCAATGTCAGGCTAAGCAACATACTGAGAGTCTGCCTCTCTCTCTTTCTCTCTCTCTCTCTCTCTCTCTCTCTCTCTCTCTCTCTCTCTCTCTCTCTCTCTCTCTCTCTCTCTCTCTCTCTCTCTCTCTCTCTCTCTCTCTCTCTCTCTCTCTCTCTCTCTCTCTCTCTCTCTCTCTCTCTCTCTCTCTCTCTCTCTCTCTCTCTCTCTCTCTCTCTCTCTCTCTCTCTCTCTCTCTCTCTCTCTCTCTCTCTCTCTCTCTCTCTCTCTCTCTCTCTCTCTCTCTCTCTCTCTCTCTCTCTCTCTCTCTCTCTCTCTCTCTCTCTCTCTCTCTCTCTCTCTCTCTCTCTCTCTCTCTCTCTCTCTCTCTCTCTCTCTCTCTCTCTCTCTCTCTCTCTCTCTCTCTCTCTCTCTCTCTCTCTCTCTCTCTCTCTCTCTCTCTCTCTCTCTCTCTCTCTCTCTCTCTCTCTCTCTCTCTCTCTCTCTCTCTCTCTCTCTCTCTCTCTCTCTCTCTCTCTCTCTCTCTCTCTCTCTCTCTCTCTCTCTCTCTCTCTCTCTCTCTCTCTCTCTCTCTCTCTCTCTCTCTCTCTCTCTCTCTCTCTCTCTCTCTCTCTCTCTCTCTCTCTCTCTCTCTCTCTCTCTCTCTCTCTCTCTCTCTCTCTCTCTCTCTCTCTCTCTCTCTCTCTCTCTCTCTCTCTCTCTCTCTCTCTCTCTCTCTCTCTCTCTCTCTCTCTCTCTCTCTCTCTCTCTCTCTCTCTCTCTCTCTCTCTCTCTCTCTCTCTCTCTCTCTCTCTCTCTCTCTCTCTCTCTCTCTCTCTCTCTCTCTCTCTCTCTCTCTCTCTCTCTCTCTCTCTCTCTCTCTCTCTCTCTCTCTCTCTCTCTCTCTCTCTCTCTCTCTCTCTCACACACACACACACACACACACGTTCTTTTCTTCTTAGCTCAGTAGTAAAATGCTTGCTTAGCATGCTGAAGACCCTAGGTTCAATCTTCAGTGATGGAGGAAAGGGAGAGAGTCAAATTTGACCCTAGAACTACCAATTTGATATCTATGAATGCTAAATTCACAACTAGATTCCTAGATTGCAAGCTCTAATGAACTAGACTTGTTCCTTGCTGTGTTTCTTGACTCCCCGCCCTCAAATTTTAACACACAGTTTTATTACAGTTTAGCACTTTATGTTATAGTAATTTCATCATGCATTGGTCTCACAGATCCGAGTACACAAAAACAGCAACACAAACTTTTAGAAGTTCAAGAAAAAACACTCATCTTTGAAATTCCAAGTACCAGGGGCACTGACAACACAGTGTACAGTAACAGGTATAACAAGAGTATATGGCCTCCGGGGGGGTGGGGATTTATGGGAGGATGCCATTTGGGATGTGGGTATATAGATGAATAAGACTGTATGGGATGTTCTGTATGAAATACACACACACAAAAAAAATCAACAAATAAAATGAGTTATATTTGAGGAAGGAGCATAAAAATTTGCTTCATGTTAATTAGTAGAGGTGAAAAACACTACCATTGAAATCTACCTGATGACTTTATATCCATGCTCAGATGCCAAGGATCTCATAAAGTAGCCGACTGTGACTAGCAATAATCAGATACACAGAGATTATAGACGCATGTGCAAATATCTAAGTGTTAGTAGCATTAAAAATGAGTTTTTCTCAGCAGTTAAGAACATTGGCTGTTCTTGCATAAGACCCGGGTTCAAATCCCAGCACCCACATGACAGCTAACAACTGTCCGTAACTCCAGTCCCAGGGGATCCAACAGC
>NW_008360302.1:1788165-1804942 GCF_000622305.1 Nannospalax galili
ATGGCACGCACTTTGAAAATGTGTACCATTCTTAGCCACCTCAGAACTGCAGATTAAACTAGTTCTGCAGATTAAACTAGTTTAAGATCCCATCTAACAATAGTGAGAAGGGTCCAAAAGGAACACAAATGACAACAAATACTACTACAGAAGTGGAGGAAAAGGAAGAATTATACACTGTTGGTGGAAGTGAAAATCAGGGCAGCCATTTGGAAATCAATCTGGATGTCTCCCCAAAATCTAGAAATAGTGGCTAGAGAGATAGCTCAGTGGTTAAGAGCACTGGTTGATCTTGCAGGGGACCCGGGTTTGGTTCCCAACACCCAATGGCAGCTAAATACTGTTAGCTCAAGTTTCAGGGACTCCAATGCCCTGTTCTGAACTCCTTGGCCATTTTACAACACAGATACACTTACATACATGTAGGCAATACACTCATACACATCAAATAAAACAAAAATAATAAATAAAATATTTTTTAAAAACTAGAAATAGGTATGACATATGACAAAGGCATCTCATTTCTAGGTACAAATGCAAAAGACTCTGTGTCCTACCACATATGCACTTGCATATCCACATTCATTGCTGATTTATTCTCAATAGCTAGGAAATGAAATCAATCTATTTTCATAAACAGATTAATGAATATAGAAATATATAGAAAATGTAGCACATATACTTAGTGGAATACTCACTTTAAAAATATGAAATAAAACTTAAACAAAATCGTGACATTTTCTAGAAAATGAAACTGGAAAAACATTACTGAGTGACATAACTCAGGCCCAGAAAGACAAGTAACCCAAATTCTTCTTTATGTGCTGTCCTAGTTTGTTCTTCATTGCTGTGACAAAATACTCTAAAGATAAAGTAGACATACTTATTGTTTGATTAGTAATTCTTAATAGACAAAACATAATTGACAAAGACTGCGAACTTTTTGCAGAGTTTGGCTTAAAGAATGTTAACATTTTAAGAATAAATATTAAAGTCTGCCTTTGTAAGTTATGTACTACATAAAAACTTGAAAATATTAATAGGTACCTAAGTATCATCGGTACAGCAAAAAAAATACATTTTTAGTGGTTTGCCTTGTTTTAATCCTTTAAACAAAAATGTATGACACAAAAGACTTCTTCAATAAACAAACAATTGGTAACAAAAAAAGAAAGAAATTCCTATTCCATGCACAGTTCCTGAAATATAGAAGGCATGTGTTTATGGACAGACTACATCACTTTTCTTCTGTGGAATTTTCTTACAATAAATTTGAGATGGCAAATACCTTTGTTGAGCTCACTTGTGTTCCACAATTGGTATAAATTTGTACCTATTTATAATATAATTAAACTGTTCCAGTCTAACTATTCCATTACAATGTCAACATCAAAGGTCATCATTTCTAAACCTTATGCTGTCTGGGAGCCTGAAGGTATTGCAAAGATTGTCTTAACTATAACTTTCTTTGAACACAAATTAAAATATGACTTTGTTTCCTTAAAACCAGCCTTCTCATATCTTGGTCTTTGTTGTATTCCTATGCCCATTAGGGTCTTAAATGTAATTTAGAATTTTCTCACAAGAAAAAAATTACCAGCAGGGACACAGAGATATAATCCTACATTATATAACTTTAGATTAGAGAATGTAGAAGACATGGGCAAATACTAATATAAATAAAACTGTATGTTTTAATTCAAGTTCTAACATCATAAATGACCTCATTAATATCCTTCTCACACAAATGACCTGTCACCATCTCTCTCAATTGTCTCATCTATAAAATGGGAACAGTAGCTGTCCAGCCAACTTTACTGACTTATCATGGTAATCAAATGCAACAATGTACATGAAAGCAATGTGGGAGCCATAAACTGACCAAAGCAACACATACTGTACTTACCAAGTGCAAAAGCACTATAGATAGAAAGACTAGAAGGCATATGATCAGAAAGTGCTCAACTCTCAGGCCAACATCCCATTTCTGTAACAAAATTTATAGCACCTCCTTAGATATCTTGAAACTAAATTATAACCTTATTTACACATATTTTAAGAAATTTAACAATGTCCTAATTGTAAGGATAAAGGAAGTGAAGACTAACATATAATAAAATGTGTCTTTCAATGTATAAATGCCCAGACATACCAAATGAGAATATATAATAAAGAAGTTAGGGGCCTGGGATGTCCCTCAGCAGAGTTAGTTTTTATCATAGGTAAAACTCTGGAATCAATTTTTAAAAAGCAGTTAGATCCTTGTACTTGTATGTGAACTCATATATAGAAATATGACAGTCACAAATTCAGAACTTGTAAAACATGTGTTATGTTGGCAGTGTGTCAGCACGTGTTAGTGACACTGAACTAAACAGAGAACTCTTGATAAAAACTACAAAGAAAAAGCTTCAATTAAGAAATTAAGAGGATTTTTAACTCCTAGAAAATTACGTGCATATTAAGATGGAATTGGATTCTAAGCTAATTATATGATTTCCTCCTATGCGAATTTCTAGGATATTTTCAAGGTTTACGGAATACCAAGAAAACTCTTCACTGTCTCTTCCAGAAAGACATCCCTGGACCCCCTCCCCCAAGGCCTTCTCACAAATTTCCATAACATCCCTTAAGGAACACTGCTTATTCCAGTAAGAACTACTGATTCTGGATGGATACAATGCTACTTGGGAGGCTGTTCTAGTTTGTTCTTCATTGCTGTGACAAAATACTCTGACCAATGGTTGCAGTTCATCAGGGAGCCTAAGATAGAAATTCAGGGCAGGAACTAGAGCACAGGCCATGGAGGAACTCTGCTTACTGGCTTGCTCCTCTGGCCTGTGCTCAACCTGCTTTCTACACAAGCACACCTGCCCAGGGGTAGCACCACCCATGGTGAGCTGGGCATGCCCACATCACTCATCAAGAAGATGCCCCTCAGACATGGCCACAGGCTAGTCCAATAGAGGCAAGTCCCCAACTGGGGCTCCCTCAACTGAGACTCCCTCAACCTAGGTGTGTCAAGTTGACACTAAAGCTATCCAGCACAGAGGCTAACACAGGAGAATGACCTGGGCCACAGCTTCTTAAACTGTGGGTTACAGCACCATATGGGGGTCCTATAATTGAATGTGGAGGTCACAGAAATATTGACAGTGGCAAAAGGTTTTTGAACCTACAACCAAAAATTAATTCAAAGTCAAACAAGCAATATACCCAAGGTGTTTCTGGCAGCACTCTCCCAAGTTGCAATGTGTGACTTCACTGTAGTCCAATTCCAGATTATTTTGTTATAAACTGCAGTGTTTTTACTATTCACACAGCTTTCTGCTTTTACTGAAACTTAATGGTTTAATTATAGAAAACAAAGACTAAATATTTTCCTACCAGCATTCTTCAGCATATAAGTATCAAATTAGTGTATCTTTGGATTATATTGTTAGAATGTTTGATTTTTCTGGTCTTTTTGAGACAGGGTCTCCCTGTAGCCCCAGCTGTCCTGGAACTCACTATGTAGACCAGGCTGGCCTTGAACTCACAGAGATCCGCCTGCCTCTGCCTCCCGAGTGCTGGGATTAAAGGCATGTGCCACCATGCCAGGCCCAGAATGTTTGATTTTTAAAACCTGCCATTTGTCTGCCTTTAATCCCAGTCCTGGGGATGGGATCTCTGTGAAATGGAGGCCAGCCTGCTTCTAGGTGGGAGGGGACTAGAAAGACCCTGGGGGCGGGGGGGATTAAATAAAATAAAACCTGTCATTGAGTGGCTGACTTGAGTTTCATTTAAAAAATTATTGGAGACTGGAGAGATGGCTCAGTGGTTAAGAGCACTGGCTGTTCTTCCAGAGGACCTGAGTTCAGTTCCCAGCACCCACATGGTAGCAAACAACCCTCTCTAATTTTGGTTCCAAGGGATCCAATGCCTTCTTCTGGCCTCCATGAGCATGGTACACACAGGTGGAGTTACATACATGCAGGCAAAACACTCATACACATGACAAATATATAAATTTTTATAATTATTAAATGGATTTGGGTTTGGGATTAGGACAGAATTTCCAAGTTTCTAAAATGGCCCTGAACATACTTCTGCCACTTTGTACTGTGTATGTATGTGAAGCTGTGTTCTCAGTACTAACAGTGAAATCAAAATATTAATTCTGGAAAACACTGATGATAATAGCAGCATCAAATACTCAGTAAAGATTTAATTCTTTATATAAAAGTAAACAAGTACATTCATCTCATTAGCATGCAAGTTTACTTTCATCCTTAACAAATGGTAAAATTATAATGAATTATTTTAAATTTTTATTTATTTTTATTTTGTATGTATGAATGTTGTCTTTCTGTATGGAAGTATATCCATGTGTGTAATGCCTGTGGAGGTCAGAAGAGGGCATGAGATTTGCAATTGGACTTACGAACAGTTGTTAGCCACCATGTGACTGCTAGGAACCAAACCCAGCTCCTCTACATGAGTAGCCAGTACTCTTAACCACTGAGTCATCCCTCCAGCCCCAACAAAGAATTATTTTAAAATAAATTACTTTATGCTTTTTATCATTAAATGTTTGATTTGCATACCTATGTTGTATGTGTAGATGCCTAAGTCATAAAAATCTCATACAAAGTTTAAGAAGCCTGACCTGGGCAACAAAGCAAAACCTCAACTCAAACAACAACAATAAAACCACACTATTCTCATCTAGGAGTTGAGGGTTTAGCTCAGTAGTAAAACATGTGTAAAGCACTGGGTTCAGTCCCTAGCAACAAACAAACAAAAACCAAAGAACTAGACAGTCCAAGACTATTATCATACTAATAAAAACTAAACGGAAGTTATTAAAGTGAGTTGAAAGTTAGAATCTTCACATACTGTATCCATGAAGTTAGGCTATGCCACAGTTATAACCAACTTGCAAAATAACGGTAGTTTAAACAAAGGTTTATTTTCTGTTTAAGCTCCTGGCTGCCCTCCTTTGATGAGGCTGACTGACAGGAACGCCATCTCTCCACATTATTATTAAGTAGCAGAGGATGCACTCATGCAAAGGCTATTAATTATTCTTGCCTTTGATTGGCCTGAGTCATATGGCCATGCCAATGAGTCTCAACAGGGCAACTTGGTGTCTTAGGGGACATTTGGCAATGTCTAGAGGCATTTTTGATGCTCAATGAAGTAAGGAGGGGAGGGTAAAAAAAACAGAGTACTATTAGGTATGGCCACTACTAAACATCCTCCAGTAGATAGAACATCCTCCAAAGCAAAACAAAAACAAACAAAAAATTACTCAGTCCCAAATGACAAGTGTTCCGAGGGCTGAGAAATCTGGAGCTGTGCCAAATTCAAGGAAAGGGAGTGACTGGGGGAGAAAGCCAATTCAACCACAGACCAGAGGAGAGCCATCAGAATGCTGCTTCAGTAGTACAAACGTCTAACACATATGAAAAAGGATTTTCTAGGCGAAAGGAAAATCATAGGGAAAAAGCAGAGGAACACGAGACAAGTATTTGTCTAGAGCAGTTTTATGGCGGGGGGGGGCGGTGTTGAGGGAGGGAAGAAGAGAACTGTATTACTATGTCAAGCATCATTATCTTCTACGAGTTGTGTTTTGGTAAGTGATAATAGTAGAAATATTTGAAAAAAGTAATCAAGACCTTTTGAGGGTAGTGCTAGCTTGATGACATACAAGAAAGAAATTCTCAGCATAAGCTTCACATGCAGAAAAAAAACTGCTCAGGCCTACTCAACTACCTGTTACAGGTTAGACTCTAGACTGATGTTGAGGTTCCTCTGAACGTCAGAGGGTTGGTTGCTAGAGAATCTCCAAGAGCAAAAAGCACTAAGAAAATAACCAAAGCAACAAAAGGAATATTTGTATGTCACTTTTGAAATGAACAACATGGGACAAATTGGGAGGTGTGCTTTTGCTTACTCAAGGGTCTTAGATTTAAATGTCTTTCATTATACCAGCTTTACATTAAATAATTTTAAAATTAGCACTTTCTGAAGCTAGGCATGATGGTTCATACCTGTGACCCTCAGCACTTGGGAGGCCAAGGCAGGAGAACTACTTTATGTTCAAAGCCAGCCTGAGCTACAGGGTAAGTTCTTGTCTTTAATAAAAATAAAAAAATAAAAATAAAAAGGTGTAGCTCAACATGGTAGTCTATCTGCAATCTCAACACCTACAAGTTAAGGCAACTTAGAGACCAACCTGGACTGCACAGAGAGAACCTGTTTAAATATATTGTTAAAGGAAAAATCAACTGGTTGGGGTGGCACAAGGCTTTAACCCCAGCACTAAGGAGGCAGAGGCAGGAGGTTTTCTGAGATCAATGCTAGCCTGGTCTTCATAGCACGTTTCAGGCCAGGGATACAGGGAGAGCCTATCTCAAAAAACAAAACAAAGAATCAATAAAATAAAATATTATAGTTGACATTTTTTTTCTGCCAGTATATACGTCCATATTTATAATGAGAGCGATTTTCCAAGAAAATTCTTATTTGCGCAGGTGAAACAATTTCCACCCTGACTATACAGAACCAATCCCTGGCCACACTGTAAAGCCTAGAGGTGGAAAATCCCTGACTACACTGTAGCCCCAGAGATGGAAAAGAATTCAAACCAGTGACATGACTTCTGATGGAATGGGGGGGCGGTAGAAAACAGAAGGAACCTTTTGAGGACTAAAGATATAGCTTAGTTGATAGACTGCCTGCCTAGCAAAATACCCTGGATTTGACCCATTAGCACCACATAAACTAGGTATGGTGGCATATGCCTATAGTCCTAACACTGGAGTGGTAAAGACCGGCTATTAACCTGAGATACAGGAGAGCCTGTCTAAAAAAGGATAGTGAGGAAAAGAGAGAAGGAGGGAAGTCTTTTTATGCTAGACCTAAAGCTGGGACCAGTTAACCTGGAAATAACCTGAAAATTTAACACAAAGGTAAAACAAAGCCAAGAGACAATTTTGACAATACTGATTGAGTTCCTGAATCCAGCAATCTGCAGTCAAGTCAATGAAATCCCTTTTTATATTTATTTTTTACTACCACATGTTCCCTAATACACAAGAACTGAACAAAATTTAAATTAACAATCTCAGAAATATCATTATAGTACACATGAATAATGTAAACCATTAATAACCTAGTCACTTGGTAAGCTCCAGACCAATGAGAGACCCTGTGTCAAAGAAAAATACCAAACACTAATTCCTGAGAATTAGTTACTTTTAAACAGCAGCTATCAAACTCTCTGGTCTTTGATTCCCTTTATTTTTGAGTTTTGTTTTGTTTTGAGACAGAGACTCTCTGTAGCCCTAGTTAGCCTGGAACTCCCTACATAGGCCTTGATCTCACAGAGACCCAACTTCCTCTGACTCCTGAGTGCTAGAATTAAAAGCATATACCACCATACCTGGCACAATTTATGTTTTTGGTTATTTGTAGGTCCCAATTAGTTTTTTCTTTAATGTGGTTCTGTCAGTATTTATCATGTTAAAAATTAAAACTAATAAAAATTTGGATAAATGTTAATGTATTTAACAGACCCATTAATGTTAATATAAATAAATTTTAATGAAAAAAATTATCTTTTCAGAGGCTGGAGAGATGGCTCAGAGGTTAAGAATAGTGGTTCCTCTTACTTGAGATCCTGGTTCAGTTCCCAGCATCCACATGGCAGCTAATAACTGTTGGTAACTCTAGTTCCAGAGGATCTGACACCCTCTTCTGATCTCCACAGGCATTGCACGACACAAGTGCACTTACATGCAGGCAATACGCTCATACACATAAAAATAGATAAAATTTAAGAAAAATCATCTTTTCCAGAACAAACACAAAAGAGTGTTTTACATCTTTTCAAATTTTTTTGCTGTCTAGATGAACAGAAAACAGCTGGATTCTCCTACATTCTTTAGCACTCAATCTGCTGTGGTATATTATTTTGTTTAAAGTATATGAAGAAAATGTGCCACACAGATAAATATAATTAGAAAAGAGTATTGTAATAGTTTTCTCTGATAATAATGGATATTCATTTTTTATTCAATGCTAAAATTCAACAAATGACAATTCTTTTTTACTTTTTAAATGTATTTTTATTGTATGTGTATTAGTGTTATTTATGCCTCCATGTGTACCTATGCTGTGCAGTGCCTGAAGAGGACAGAAGATTGTGTCAGAACTGGAGTTACAGATGGTTATTAGCTGCCATGTGGATGCTGGGATTTGAACCTGGGTCTTCTGCAAGAACAGCCAGTGCTCTTAACCACTGAGCCATTTCTCCAATCCCAACAAGTGACAATTCTTAAAGGTTAGTTACATGGAATCTGAACCCTTACCAACGAGCTTCTGGACTTATATAAAAACAATGGGCTGGGCCTGGGGAGATGCTCAGTCAGTAATGTGCTTGCTTTGCAAGGATGAGGACCTCATTTTGAGCCCCGGAACCTATGTGAAAAAAGCTGGGCATGGCAGCCTCACTTGCAATCCCATTGCTGAGGAGGTGGAAACAGATTCCTGGGGCTCACTGGCCACCCTGATGGGACTACTTGGTGAGCTCAAGTCCAATGAGAGACTCTGTGTCAAAGCAAAAAAAAAAAAAAAAAATAGTGGACTATTCCTAAGAAACAGCATCCAAGGTGGTCCCCTGGCCTCCACACCAGGACACACAGTTAACCTGTGCTGGACAGCTTTACTGTGAACTTGACACACCTGGGTTGAGGAAGCCTCAACTGGGTAATTGCCTTCATTGGACTGGTCTGTGGCCATGTTTGTGAGACATCTTTTTGATTGTTGAGTGATGTAGGAGGGCCCAGCCCACTGTGGGTGGTGCCACCCCGGGCAGGTGGGCCTGTGTTGCTTAAGAAAACAGGCTGAGCAGGGGCTAGGGGAGGAAGCCAGTAAGCAGCGTTCCTCCATGGCCTGTGCTTCAGCTCCTGCCTCCAGGTTCCTGCCACGAGTTCCTACCTTGGGCTCCCTGATGAACTGTGACCCGGGAGATGTAAGATAAAATAAACCCTGTCCTCCCCAAGTTGGTATTGGTTAGAGTACTTTGTCACAGCAATGGAGAAACAAATTAGAACACATCCCCACACACAAAATAAATCATCAGACTACGTTTTACTCTGGATAGATCTCCTACCCCTCATTTTTTTTTTTTAATATTTTATTATTTTTATTTTATGTGTATGAGTGTATTGCCTGCATGTATGTGAGTGCACCCGTGTTGTGCAATGCCACGGAGGTCAGAAGAGGGCTTCAGATTCCCCTGGAACTGGAGTTAAGGACAGTTTGTAGCTGCCATGTGGGTGCTGGGAATCAAACCCAGGTCCTCTGCAAGAGCAGTCAGTGCTCTTAACCACTGAGCCATCTCTCCAGCCCCTGCTACCCCTCATTTTATAACATGAGAAATTGATCATTTTGGAAAATGTTAGTTCAATGAGCTATGCAGATTTTCCAAATGTTGATATATTTCTGTATAGGATATTTATTTATTCAATTATTTACAGTTGTGGTTTCTTTTTGGTTTCTTTTTAAACAGGGTTAAACAGTGACCAGGCTAATCCCAAACCCACCATAAGCCTCCTGCCTCAGCCTCCCCTAAGTGCTAGGTAGGATTACAGGTATAACCACAATGCTCACATTCCTTAAAAATCACAATTTCATTAGAAAAATCTTTGTCAGGAAACTAGTAAGTTCATGCTGACATACCCATGTTTTCCAAATCTCTTAATTTTCACTTGAATACTTAGATTTTATCACCGGTGACTAATAGTGCTTTTCCTTAACAGTAGTGGCCTCATTTCATTCATTTTCATCAAATACGTGAATCTACTATGGCTTATCTACCAGCCATTCTGTTAAATAGAAATAAAAATGTTCTATTAAAAAGCAACTAGTTCAGTCTGCAGCCCAGCCATAAAAGTGCTTTTCCTAGAAATGAACATTGCATTTCAGCATGCCAAAGTGCCTTATGCACACTTCCTATTTAATCACACTAAATAGTAAAGACATGGAACTACAGGGAAGACATTTTAAAAATTAAAACTGTTTACTTCTATACCAATGGCACTCTTAAGTGAAACTGGCATTTTTTTCAAATGTTTAATTTGTGTCTGGATGTGAAAAATACAAAAAAGATGGGGCTGGAGAGATGGCTTAGTGGTTAAAAACACTTGCTATTCATCCAGAGAACCTGGGTTCAACTCCCAGCATCCACATGATGGCTTACAACCATCCATAACTCCAGTTCCAGGGAATCTGACACCTTCTGATCTCTGTAGGTACTGAAGGAACAATGGTGCACTTACACGCAGGTAAAAACGCTCATGCACATAAAATAAAAATAATAAATATTTTTAAACCACAAAACAGATGCACATAGTTTAGTGCAACTGTGCTGATTCATGCCAGGAAGCCAAGTCTACCCACTGCTGCTCCTGTACCAGAAGTGGGACTGGAGCATAGAGAAAGGCCAAACCATATCTCAGCTGTATTATAAAAATCATTTTAAGTTCACAAACCTCTTTAATAAAAGGGTCATAGGGCTCCCCAGAAGTCTATGGAGCATATTTTGGGAGCCACTGTTTTAGAGGATTAGAAACTAAACTGAATTTTAATAACTGGTAACTGAAAGAGGGCTGAATCAGAATTCCATGGAGGCTCTATTAAGTAGCTATCGTAGGTGAAGGCCTTCCTCTGAAAAGTGCTCTACAAGTCTGAGATGCTGTCAGTTTTAAAAGGCACTGATCTACTGAAGTGTGGTGGTGCATGCCTTTAATCCAGTACTCGAGGATAGCTACCTCTGTGAGACTGAAGCCAGCCTGGTCTATATAGCAAGTTCTAGGCCAGCTGGGTCTACAGGAGACGCTTGTCCCCCCGCCCCCCCCAAAAAAAAACAAAGCAAAAACAAACAAGGCACTGATCTAGTTTACAAAGTTCACTTTACAGATTACCAAAAAGATACTGAGACAAATTACATCATGAACAATATAGCTAATTTAAAAGATTAACTATAAAAAAGTGGGTTTTATCACCATCACTGCAATACCTATGCACACAAAATTCTTCTTTCAGCTAATTTTAATGGGGGATATCTATAGTACAGATACACTCAGTGTATTTGTATATAACAATTCCTAGCTTTGGTTAGTTCATTAAGACTTCTATCATCCTTTCACCAAATGAGTAACTGCTACAATGACTGGTCACTATGTTAATAATATCAACCTCTCTAGAATTAACTAGTCAGGTCTCCCTGACAAATATCCTTAATTTAGTTTTGCACTTAGAAATATATTTTGAAGTCAGGTATAAGGGTACCTAGCACTCAAGAGGCTGAGGGAGGAGGATCTGAAAAATCAGGGCCAGTCTAGGCTACATGGCAATACGCTATCTGAAAACGAATACATACATACACATACACACTCACTCACTGACTTGCAAAATACCTGAGGTTCATACATTCATACATATTTACAGAAATCATACCACAAGATCAAATATTTAGCAGTAGTTCTTTTGTTTAATCATAAGAGTTGCATTCAAAACATGTAAATTAAATTGGGTCTGGAGAGATAGCTCAGAAGTTGGGAGCACTTGCTGTTCTTACAGAGGCTAGTGTTCAGTTCCCGGCATCCACAACTGGTGCCTCACAACTGTCTGTAACTCCAGTTCCAGGGAATGACACCTTCTGCTGGCCTCCACAGTCACTACACACATGTGTACAAACATACATACAGGTAAACATAAACATAAAATAGAAATAAATATATCTTAAAAAATTGTTTAAAACACATACATTAGAATTTGATAGGTTTTTAATAAAACACTCCCAAATACTGATGATCAGAAGGTATAAACAAATGCAGAAATAAAGATAAGCATTATAAATAACCAAAACCTTTACAATCAAGAGAATTTTTTTCCTAACAGAGACTCCCAGGCCTCCTGGACCGTTCCCATCCTGAATCTGTGTGTGTGTGAGCACGCAATTAGGGGGCAAAAAACATTTAGTTGTTTTTTGTTTTGTTTTGTTCTTTCTGAGACAGGGTCTCCCTGTAGCCCCAGCTGTCCTGGAACTCACTATGTAGACCAGGCTGGCCTTGAACTCACAAAGATCCACCCACCTCTGCCTCCCAAGTGCTGGGATTAAAGGCGTGAACCAACATGCCGGGCCTTTAGTTGTACTTTTAAATAGCTCTTCCAAAGACAGAGATGCAGCTAACTCTATAGACCAGCACTCTAGAGCTACTTTAGCCAACATAAATGGAGAATTGAAAGGCTGGAGGTGTAACTCAGTGGCAAAGCACTAACCTAGCCATGTGTGAGGCCCTGAGTCCAATTCCCAGCACCAGCAAAATAAGTAAAAAAAAAAGACCCAGATGCTCTTTCTAAAGAACTGCTCTAGGGCTAGTTGAGCAATTTCTCACTGCGTATAAATTAAACCCCAACTGTAAAAGTTAAATAAATGCAACTTTCCTCTATGGGAGCAGTGAAATACCATAAACCCTTTGGCTAGAAAACTATCACTTCCGAGCAGACTAACCTCTTAAGACAATCAAACTCCATTGGGAATTTAATGATAATTTTGGGACCTAAAGTGGTGTTGCCCCCCCCCAAAAGGAGTACAAGTAAGCATTTTACAGCACCGTATTTTAAAAGACCACCTTCCTATTTAAAATGATTTCTATCATCAACTTCTCATCATAGGAAACATAGCTTCCTAAAACTTGCTACTAAACACCATAAATAAATTGAAAAATAAAAGCGACAAAAGGAAGATGGGAAGGAAATATCTTTCAAAGACCTATTAAGTTAGATTTGCAATGATTGATTACAATGATTACACTGTGTGTGTATCACTGTGTTAAATATCCAAAGTTGAACCAGGCAAGGTGGCACAGGTCTGCAATCCCATTATTCAGAGGAGGCGGAGGCATGGAACAGTTTCGAGGACCCTAATGGCTCAACTACCATGGCTCTCAAATCTGGCTTATATACCCCAGACCAACTGAATCAAAATTTCTGTGCATAGTATTCAGGTATCAGTGCTTTGTAAAGGTTTCCACAGACTCTCAATGTTCAGGCAAGGTTGAAAACCACTGCCCCTAAACCTTGGGATTAAAAAAAAAAAAAAAAAGGCAGTAGAAAGTGCTGGTGGGCATAGCTCAGTTGTAGAGCACTTGCCTAGCTCCATTCATATGAGAGTCTGGGTTCCATCCCTAGAAACTGTAGGTGGCTAAAGCCATTAAAAAGTTAAACTCCATATAGCAACAACTTTTTAAAATCCTATTTAAGTTATAGATATAAAATACAGTCCTGGGCTGGAGAGATGGCTCGGCGGTTAAGAACACTTGCTGTTCTTCCAGAAGACCTGGGTTCAATTTCCAGCACCCACATGGCAGCTAACAATTGTCCTTAGCTCTAGTTCCAGGGGATCTGACACCCTCTTCTGGCCTCTACAGTCTTTGCACAACAGGGGTGCACTTACATGCAGGCAGTACACTCATACACACAAAATATAAATAAAAAAATACAGTCCTTGTGCTGAAAGATATTACAATTATCATTAGCTTTAAATTGAGATATAAGTACAATCAGTCTCATAGCTATCCGTCTGACCTATGAAACAATTTGCATGGCCAAGTTAATCAAGACTGAAACTATAAGAACCTTATAAATTTTAAGAATCTGATCTCCTACCATCATAGTTTTCCATATGTAAGCATCATCCTAGTCCTTATTCACTCTCATGTTCAAAATAAATTTTCCTGGATGCCAATTATACCATGTAATGGTGTCAAGGTGACACAATCTAAAATATCTTGTTCCTAAGAAACTGGAATTCAGCCAAATTTCCCATCATCAAAATTACACATTTTAAAATAAGAGGAAAAAAATGCAACAGTTCTAAATGTGAGTCATTATTGTATGCTCAGGATACTATGATGCATAAGGGTCATAGTGAAAGAAGCTCATTGAATGTTATCTAAACACCAATGTGAATCTCTCACTCTGAACGATTTTTTTTTTTTTTTTTTTAGCAACTGCTGGGCAAAAACCTAAAATATGATCATTGAGAAGATTGTTCTTAAATGTTGTGTTATGCTGGTCAACTCCTTTAACTCACTTAGCATAGAAAACAATAAAATCAATGAAACCATTTTAATCCAGTTTTATTCAAGATTAAGATCACCTGAGTAACTTTTCCTCACCGCTTTAACAAAACAGTCTTCTGGGGAAAAAAGGAAATCCAACCATACAGTGAAGCATTGAAATGGCTATTATAAGATGCTTAACGAGGCAGTCACTCTAGATAAATGAAAATGAAAAGAGAGAAAAAAAAAAACCCTCGGCTGATCAACTAGTGGGGGACAAAACTGAACTGAGTAATATTTAAGCATCATAAAAATGTATGTTCTCAGGACACTAAATTTTAAATGAGTCTAAATAAACATTTTTAAAAGTAACCAATTGCAGATTCTGCAGGACTCATAGCCCTACAAGAGGTGCCAGCAACGCACAGCTCAATTAGGTGTACATACAGCTCACTTAGAAGTGTATTGTAACTCTGGCTCAATCAGAAGAGAGAGAGAGAGAGAGAGAGAGAGAGAGAGAGAGAGAGAGAGAGAAAACGCGCTGGGATGTGACTGGGCCAAATAAATTAGTTTAATGCTTGCTCCTTAATTTGGGAAGGGAGGGAGGGTGGGAACCCAGAAAAAGAATTCACAAATAGAAATACTTTAACATGTGGCTTAAGTGAAACACTGATTTTCAAAAATAAGATCTGCTGCATCCCAGTGTGAGCAGAACCAATTGAGGTAGCAAGCCATCCCAAAGGTCAAGCCCATATGAACATATATACTTCAGTAACTTGCTTCACACAAATCTTCATTAACTCTGAAAATAGAATTGCAGTTCCCCCAACTCAAGACTTACAATGAAGACACTTAACTACTCATAAGTATGCACTGTGTCTTCAAAAATAAAAATTTAAGATGCAATACCTCTTTAAAGCAAACTCACTTAAAAACCTAGAAAGCAAAGAAAAAAGCCACTTCTATTAATATGGTCACAAAACGTTATGTCAATCTTCTCTAGAAAACTTTGTTTTAATTCCAGTAACTTAAGTCTACTATAATTCATCACCTCAAGATCTGATGCTACTCCAAGTCATCAGGTATTGGCTTGCCTCTGCATTTTGTAACAAGCACGTTCAAGAAAACAAAATCACGAGCAGGTAGGCATGGTGTCCAAGCCTGTAAGGCCAGTACTCTAGATAGCCTGAGGGAGGATGGTAAGGGAGTCCAAGGAAGAGAGCAGCTGGGAGCAGCACAAAATCATGGCAGCATCACAGAAGAAACATTAAAGAGAAATTGAGTTTTTAAAATGTTGATTATACCTTTTGGAATATCATGTACTAATCATATCAGATCTTTCCCATCTACAGAATAAGTGGGGGGCGGGGGTTACACAAGACAACTTCCTATGCTACATTTCAACATCAAGTACTTCAGGTACCAAATGCTGAGAAAATTTATGAGCTCTATAATAAAAGTTATTCAAATGCAGTGTTCTAATTACTGTATGGAATTAATGATTTCTGTTTTTTCAATTAAGACTCCACATAGTTTCTGCCAGCAAAAACTCTTGAATTCTTACGGCGTTCAATCAGGCTGCTTCTGAGAGGAAAAGATGCTAAATCTGGCAAAAGTCAAGACTGTTAAAAATTAGCCAAGATTACAACCCTGCGGAACGTCAATTTAGGGTGCTTAAAATAACTCCCTCCATATCTTGTTATATTATCTCTCAATAAGTGGCAATTCCACCTTAAACTACCAAACTTAAAGGCACTAAAATACTAATTTCAAAATAAATTAACTGAAAATAAACTTAAAAAAAAATCCAAAGTTCACTACGGCTTCCGTGGGACAGCGGGGAAGGACTATCAATCAACAAGGCTTTTTAAAGCCTCTCTACTAGCAAAAGAACCTTTCAAGTTAACTAAACACGCCCAAGTCTTTGAAAATCTAGCTTGAGCAATCATAACAGCAGTTTGGGGTGATGAAGCCAACGCCCTCCACCCTCCACCAATTTCACGCTCCGTGCAAGGAGCCCGAACAATAAAATAAACTACGCCTTTTATTAGGACACGTTTTATTAGGGGAGGGAGGAGGTTCAGTTAGGCGCTAAGAATGTTTCCTGCACGCCGCCATCACCCACAATACCCCAAAAGTAAACAAATCAAAGCTAGAAACGTAAACTGAGAGGGTGCAACCAAGAAGAGAAAGTAGGGACAAAGACAAGCGCAGGAAAGGCCACGAAGAGGACCGCTGATACTTTCATTGAGACCTCGGGCAACAAGCACAGCAGCCGCCCGGCCCGAGGAAACTCCTTCCGAATAACAAAGAGGCGGCTACGTCCCGCCCGAGTTCGCTGGACAGTCCGGCCAACTGCGCGTGGAGTTCGGCCCGCGACAAGCGCGAGCCTGCGGCACTAGGGCGCGTCGCTCCACCCGGCCGTGCGGGACCCTCAACCCACCCGAGCCCCACCGGGTCCGCGTTCGGCTCGGTGGCCGGGAGCCCGCCCCTGGTCGGGGAAGCCGCGGGCGAGGAGGGCCGGCGGCCGGCCAGGGGACCCCGCCCCTGGTCGGGGAAGCCGCGGGCGAGGAGGGCCGGCGGCCGGCCAGGAGAGGGACATGCCGCGTTACCCCGGCTCGGGCTCTGGCGACCGGTCGCTCTCCCGCCGCAGCTCGTCG
>NW_008360302.1:1804975-1812302 GCF_000622305.1 Nannospalax galili
GCTTCGAGCTCCCGGGCCGCCCCGCGGCGGGGGGGCCTCTCTCGCGGACGGACGGCTGCCCTCCGCCGCTCCCGCTCCTGGGACGACCGCGGAGCAGAGCGGAGCGCGGGAAGGGCCTCCAAAGGAGAGCGGGCGGGCGCGAACGCGGGCTCCGCCACCCGAGCCGCTCCGTTACCGCAGCGGCGACGACGACCAGGGCCGTGTTGTTGCTGCCAACTTGTCGGAAGGATACTGAGCATGCGCGCGCGGAGACCACATCCGGGTAATTTCAGGGTTTGGCTCTATTCCCCCGCAGCTCTCCTTTCTCCCGGCGGCCCCCGCCTCCCGCCCAGGATGGGATGGGCGGTCTGCGCACGCGCCCGCGGGCAGCAGCGGAGAGCGCGCGGCCTTAGTCCCCGGCCCTGCCCGCGCTCCGCCTCACACGGCCTCTGCCAGGAATTGCGGTCCCCACTGGCTTGCCCTGGACCCTAGAAGCGGGCGAGAGGCTAGGAGGGCGGGCTTGCAGGGTTTGTTGACCTCTATGGGCACCGCATTAGACGAATGGCCATACGAACTGCGGGTGATAGCAGTTCACTCTGGGAAGGAACCAACTGGCGGTGGCTGTGCCTTTCTTCCCACCAGCTCCGAATCAAGAGCTACAAAGGTGTTTAAACTAGGACGCACACTGGACAGTCAAAGGATCGCACATTCCGGAGCTTTGCGGGGCGTCGGAAAAGGGGCGGAAATTCTGCTTTGGAAGTGGTCTTCAAGACCCCACCTTACAAAACAGAGTCAAAATTGCCTCCCGTTACTAAGATGACCCAATATATGTTTAAAAACCCCCAGGGGAGCCCAAAAGGACAGGTCAAAAATTGATGTCTGTGTGCAAAGCCTTGGGTTACATTCCAGCACCACAAAAGTCAAAACAAAGACATAACCCCGCTTTTGACAATACTTTTGTTAACTTTATAGAACGCATGCATTTCTTTTGAATTCAGTGGTCAAATCACAGATCTGCCATATGCATCCTAGATTCGATTCCCAGCACAGCAAAAAAAAAAAAAAAAAAAAGTTGTTTTTTTTTAATTCAGCAAGTATAATGCATGCCTGTAATCCCAGCAGTTGGGAGGCAGAGGCTGGAAGATCACCAACCTGGTCTGCATAGAAATTCCAGACCAAGGCTACATAGTGAGATCCTGTCTTTTAAAAAAATAATTTTAGGCTGGAGGATGGCTCAGGGGTTAAGTGCACTGGCTGCTCTTACTAAGGACCGGGTTCGATTCCCAGCACCCATATGATGGCTAATGCTGTCCATAACTCCAGTTCCAGGGAGCCTCTGCAGGCATTGCATGACATGGGTGCTCTTACATACATGCAGCTAATACATTCATATACATAAAGTAAAAATAAAATATTTTTAAAATTAATTAAAAGTTCCCCAAAACATACAGTGTGGTGTCTTTTGTCCTTTGTTTTTCACCAACCAGAAAATTCTTCCACCAAGGCTCTTCCAAGACAAAGCCACTAGACAATTCTAAGTCATTTCTTAGATCCTGCTCTAGAAACTGCCTTTCACACTTGGTGCCAGTTCTATGGTCCATGCCATCAAGCCTGGTCTGTTCTCTCTTCTACCTGAAAACCCCAGAGGCTGTCATCTGCAAACTGGTGTTCTCTCACCCTTGAGGTTATGAAGACTTTTCAAGACTTGGTTTTTGGAGAATTTGTTTCCAGATCATCCATTATCATATGTATTGTTTACTAAAGTTTCTCATCTTGACAAGGCAGTTAAAGACAGCATTTCCTTTCACAACTGTCCTCATACCTTACAAAAGAAAGTAAATATTCTCTCCCATTACTAAGATGACACAATATATAAAACCCCAGGGCAATCCAAAGGGACAGTTCAAAAGTTGGTATCTGTGATGAGAAGGAAATTAATAATCTCAAGATGTGTCATTCTTTATTATATTTTTCACTTTTTTGTCTGTGTATGGTATGTGCACATGTTCCTTTGTAATGACATGTGTATGCAGGTGCACATGCATGTGGAGACCAGAGGTCTGTGTCAGGTATCTTCCTCTCTCACTCTGCACGTTAGTTTCTGCAATAGGGAACTTTAAACAAGGCTCAACTTTAAACTCCTGGAATTAAGTGATTCCCAACTCAGCCTCCTTAGTAGCAGGGACTACAGAGACCCATTCAGGTCTCTCGCTGAATGTGGAGCTCACCAGTTCTACAAGACTAGCTCTCCAATTAGTTCCAGGGACTCTCTCATTTCTGCCTCCCCAGTGCTAGAATTACAGGTGTGCAATGTCACACATGGCTTTTTTATTTTTTTAAAAAAAATGAATTTGCTTATTTTATGTGTATGAGTATTTTGCATGCATGTATGTAAGTACACTCATGTCGTGCAGTGCCTGGAGTGGCCAGAAGAGGAAGTTGGATCCCCTGAAACTGGAGTTACAGACAGTCATTAGCTGCCATGTGGGTGCTGGGAACTGAACCCTAGTCTTCTACAAGATCGGCGGTGCTCTTAACCACTAAACCATCTCTCCAGCCCCATTCATGGCTTTTAATATGAATGCAGAGTGTCAAACTCAGGTCCTCATTTAATGCAACAAGTACTTCTCCAACTGAGCCACCTCCCCAGAAGTTTTCTCTTTAAGAGATAGTATCTTACTTTGTTGCAAAGGCTGAACTTTAAACTCCTGGAAACAACTGATCCTCCCAACTGAGCCTCAGGGACTACAGACTCAGTTTGGTTACAATCTTATGATACATAATCACATGCAGGGAATCACAAAGAACACAAAGTGAAACACAGGTTTCGTTTGTAAAGGAGAAGAGACCACACAAGAGCATGAACACCAGGAGGTAGGACTATATCCACTGAGGACCATGTAAGTCTAGGCATGTTTTGCCTTTACTTCAAATTTCCCTTCAGATTCTCTTTGCTCTTTTGCTTAAGGGAATCTTGACTTTTCCCTGGGACACTACTTCCCTTCTCATCTCTCAAGTAGTAACAACTGTATTTTCAACCATAAGCCTCTTATACTGTGCCTAGAGTGTCCTCCTTGATCCTCAACAATGCTTGCATACCACCACCCCACTACCACTATAAACCAGCAGCTTTAAATACTGTTATCCATTTTCCCCGTCATTGACCTCTGCTTTAGTTTCTTTCTGCTGCTGTGAAAAAAATCACTGACCAAAACCAACTTGGGGAGGAAAGGGGTTATTTGGCTTATAGATCACACAGCCCATCATCAAGGGAAGCCAAAGTAGGAGCTCAGGGCAGGAGCTTGGAGGCAGGAGCTGAAGCACAGACTAATAGATAAAGTAGCCTATGCATGAATCTGGTTGATCAGAAGAAAGCACTAGGACACAGATAAAACTCCATCGGAATAGAGTTTATTAGCAAAGGAACACATGGGACAGATTCCCTTCCGGGCAGGGAAAATGTCTGCCCGGGTCTTTTTAAGGGGGAGGCTTCTGGGAGGATGCAGAAGGCAGGAAGGTATATTTTTTAAAAAGTTGGGTGGGGGGAAGCAGGAGAGCGGGACTGTTAAAACCTGCCCTCTTTAGAGATCAAAGGGGAAGCCTGCTGTGTTGGCCAAACAGTGGAGAAAAGTCTGCTTCTCTTGACTTCAAAGACCAGGGTGCTTATCAACTCAGTTCCCTATTCTCAGGGGCTTGTGAGGCCCTGCTGGTGAGGGAGCAGGGCTATCTGAACCTTAACACAGACCATGAAGGAACACTGCTTATAGCTTGCTCCCCTGGCCTGTGCTTAGCCTTTCTTATACAAACTACACAGGATCGCCTGCACAGGAGTGGCACAATCATAATAGGCTAGGCCCTCCCACGTCATTCAACAATCAAAAAAATGCCCCAGTCTTGACCACAATGGAAGGAACTCAGTTGAGTTTCCTTCTACCCAGGTGTCAGGTTGACAACTGAAGCTATCCAACATAGTTGATCCCATATCAACTTGACCACAGACATATCACTATTAAACCATAACCTTTCCATTTCTTATCTCTGAGATCTCATGTTAATATTCACAACATAAAACAGTAGAACTTTAAAAGTCCCACAGTTCTTAATAATTCTAATGCTTTAAAAGCTCAATATCTTTTTAAAATAATCCAAAGTCTCTCAACTGTGGGCTTTTGTAAAATCCAGAATAAGTTACATATGGAATTATTTCACAAGGGAAGAATTGGGCACACTTAAGTAAAAGCAAAGTCCAGCAGTGTAGCTCAGTGTTGGACATCTGGGGATTCACTCTCCATCTTCTGGGCTCCAAAGGGCTTGGGCAGCTCCACTTCTTTGGCTCTGCCATCCAAAGTGCTTGCAGCTTGCCTCATAGGCTAAGGATGGCTCCATTCCACACCTGCTGCTGTCCTGGTGGTCATTCCATGGTCCTGGTATCTCCAAAATGCTGGGGTCTCTACTGAAACCAAGGCTGCATCTCCAACAATGGGCTTTCCGGGCCTCTCAGGGTGCAAAGCCTCCCTGACCACTTCATGCCTTTAAAACTAGTACTACCTGGAAGACTCTTACACATTGCCAAGTTCTGCTGCCAGCTTGATGTGCAACCTTGGTGCCCTCTGGATCACAGCTTCTGTGTGCTGACCCCAAGGAAATACTTCTCAGAAGATTTCACCCTGATGGTGCCAGTGCATTGTTACAACTGATTTTCAGCCCCAGCTAACCAGCATTAATTATCCCAATAAAGCACAAAGGGTTTCATTTCCAAAAATTCTTGATTCCACACAAACAGTCCTGTTAAGAGTTTTTGCTTCCCTTTGAAGCTTCACAAGCCAGGCCTCCACCATCTGTACCTCTTTCAGCATTATCTTCCAAGTTCCTACAGACTGAGCTCCAAGAGTTTTCTAGTCCAAAGCTCCCAAAACTTCCACAATCCTCCCAGACATATATGGTCAGGTCTGTCATAGCAATACCCCGCGATCCTGGTACCAACTTCTGTTTTAGTTTCTATTGCTCTGATAAAATCACTAACTAAAACCAACTTGGGGAGGAAAGGGTGTATTTGGCTCACAGATCACAGTCCATCATCAAAGGAAGTCAAAGCAGGAGCTCAGAGCAGTCACCTGGAGACCGGACCTGAAGCACAGACCATGGAGGAACATTGCTTACTGGCAGGAGCAGAGATGGCTCATAAAAGCAACTGCATCCTTAAAAAGCCCATCCCATTATTGGTGACAACTCAAGAAAGTTGCAACCTTGGAGCTCTGCACGACTTGCAGGCAGCTCAACGGGTCCCAGAAATCTCTCTGCAACTTAGCTGGTCAGAGTGTCTTTCCAGTGGTCCTTTATGCCTCTATAAAGATGGGGAGTGGCCTCCTAGGAACTCCCAAGCTTCTACTTTCCCAGACATACGACTTTTTGTTTGCCTCCCAAGTTTCATGAGCCTCATACTCCCTCCTGGAGTGCTACAGAACACTGGCTGATGCCAGCTCTCCACGGAGGTGTATCCCAATCCCATCTTGTCCATAAGCTCATAAGCAGGTGTTATTTTTCCATTTTTTCCAGGCCTACAAGATCTTCTCTTTGCTCTTTCCACTGTTAAATACCACCCATTTCTCTGCTTTATCTGCAGCAAAAATTCTATAAGTGTGTTCTACATAATGCTTTGTTCTAGTTCTCCCCCAACTCTGAAGTGGCATACATACATATGATACTGCTTCTAGAAAGACAACATGTCAAACATTGTATGTTAAGACTAACTTAGGGCTTGGGGATATAGCTCAACCAGTAATATACTTTCCCCACAAGCATGAGAATCTGAGTTTGAAATTCCCAGAACCTACATAAAAAGCTGGGCTTGCTGGCTAGCCAGCCTAGGCTAATTGTCGAGGCCCAGGTCCCAATGAGAGATCCTTCTTCAAAAAAAACAAGGTGGATAACTCCTGAGGAAGGACACCCACACTGACCTCCGGCGTTCACATGCACAAATGTGTACACAGCCACTTACACATATACCCGCAAATGTACACACACACATGAGACTACACATATATGTAGTATAATCATAGCAACACACATAAGGTCATAGATGTAACTTAGTTTGTGAGCTGAAGTGCCAGGTCTCCTACCCTCTCTTCAGGCCATCCCATCATGCTCTACTTCTTATTACTCTATCAAAACTACTCTTGCAGATGTCCACCATAAACTTCACTTTGGCTAAATCCAGTGGTCAACTCTCATCTTGACAAACTGGTTCATGACAGCTGACACAGCTAACCACTGAGTGTTTTGTTTGGTTTCCCAGCCTATTGGTTTTCCTCTTCTCTGGTCCCTCTTTCCATGTCACCTTTGCTGGTTCTATCTCCTCTCTCAAACCATTTAACCTTGCACTGAGTGACCCCAGGCTCATTCCTTATATTTCTTTCTCTCTCTCTCTCTCTTTTTTTTTTTTTGGTCTTTTTGAAACAGGGTCTCTCTGTAGCCCCAGCTGTACTGGAACTCACTATGTAGACCAAGCTGGCCTTGAACTCACAGAGATCCACCTCCCTCTGCCTCCCGAGTGCTGGGATTAAAGGTGTGGACCACCATGCCAGGCTTGTGGCCCTTCTTAATGAGACTCACTGTGAACTTTTTTTAAAATACTAAAAAATTTTATTTTTTAAATAATTTATTGAGAATTTCATAGATGCATATAAGTTGTTTTGAGCAAATCCATGCCCTCTCCCATATCTCCCCATCACTTTTTTCTGATAACTTCATATATTCTTTCTTTCTTTCTTTCTTTCTTTCTCTTTCTTTCTTTCTTTCTTTCTTTCTTTCTTCCTCCTCCTCCTCCTCCTCCTCCTCCTCCTCCTTCTTTTTATGGGGCTTTTTTGTTACTCTAACATTCCCCTTCTGAAGCAGTAACCCTAAAATCTTTTAGGATTAGATACAAGCTTCCAAATACTTTCAACATTTTTGGTCTTTGGAACACAGTATATTGCTAAGAGGCCTAAGGAGATGTTGACTTTTAGCCAAGAAACTGGCTACTTTTCCTTGGGGTCTTTTTACCCTAACTGCCTAGCCAATTCCTATCTCCTATTCTTATCACACCATCCTCTGAAGAGGTTACCCAACTTGAGGATAGGGAATTTGGATGAAGACCACTCTGGCTTCTTCTATGCTGAACGGGGATGTGGAGTGAGGCAATTGGGGTACCCTTTCAGTGGGTCTATCTAAAAGACTCCCAAATTGCATAACTCTTATCTGTAGGGGGAAAAGAAAGTCCTTGACTGGCAAATAGGAGATGTGAAGGAGAAGTAAAGGCAAGAGTAATTATCATTACAAGTTCTAGACAGGGAACTAGAAAAAAATCAGA
>NW_008360302.1:1812519-1815200 GCF_000622305.1 Nannospalax galili
TGCAGACCAAGATTTGAAGTCTTACATCTGAGCAGCACTTTCTGATTAAGAACAAAATCATCAATGAGAAATAATTTTCTAAATAACTTTTTATATGTACTTAAGCCTAATGTCTGGGAAGTATAATCCCTTGAACTCTAAAGAAATATACTGATGACTTTATTCTTTGTTTATGCTTTCCTTTTGGGTGTTTAAGACCATACAGTTGGCCCAAATAAACCAATTTATTTTTACACTTAAGGTTGTTTGAGGATCTGTTCCTCAGGGGTCACATGAGCTTGGGAGGAGCCCCTGGCTCCTTTCTTTTACCAGTTCCATCTATGTGAAGATAAGTCAAAGGTTCTACTCAACCATGGCTGGCTTCACTTGGAATCAAGGAGGAAATGCTTTCTCTGAGTTGACCCTCCTCTTTGTAAACTGGACACTGGTTCAAGTCTATCTGATGGGATCTCCATGGCCTTCCTGAACAAGAAGACAGGTGACTCACCACAGTTACAGGACATTTTGAGAGATGTTCCATAGTCCTCTAGAACTTAGTCAACCTTGGAGGGCAAGGGGCAAAAACTGTCCTTTAAGTCCCTCTGACCAGATTAGTATAGGCCTCAAAGTATGGCTGTTAAACATCCAATAAGGTTAGTCCCACCAGTCTGGTACTTTTAATTACCATGTGCTATGTAGATAAAAATTGGGTAAAAAAAACAAATGTTCTCTGATAAACCTTGACTAGATATATATTTTGTTCCTTAAACTAGCAGACTAAACTGTTACCTTAGAAAATTTAAGATTATGTGTGTATTATTTTTGTCTCATCCTTTAAATATCATAACAAACCTACACAGACCTTCATCACTTGGCTAGGCTTTCTCATTTTTCCTATTTTGGAAAATATCTCCATTCCCATATCATTTTAACATCTTTTAAATTTGTTATCGGATCTCAGCAGACTGCCAGAGAGTACCAGTTCTGGTCTCCCTCTGGCATAGGGGCTGAGACCGCAGGAGACTGCCTGAGAGTGCCTGGATACTGCCTCCATGTGGTGGTGAGCTTCCCCTAATTACACTGTACCCACCCCACCTAACTGGGCTTGTGTGAGGCCCCTCCCAAGGCTTGGGGCAGACCTGGCTTTCCTAGAATAAGGCTGAGATCTTAGCAGACAGCCTAAAAAGGAAGGTTCAACCTCCATCAGTGTAATGGCTGTGATCTCAGCAGACCACCAGAGAGTGCCATTTCTGGCCTTCCTCTGGCATTGGGGCTAGAACACAGCAGACCGACTGAGAGTCCCAAAATCATCTCCCCCAAGGGAACTTCCCAAATTTTCCTCTGAGTTCCTGCTAGTAGGGGTCTAAACCTTAGAAGGAAGCTGGAGTGTACCTGACTAGAACCTGACTTGGGCTTCTGTGGGTGCTCCTGAGTAGCTGATCTGAAGCTATCAGTTCCTTCCAAAATAAAACCTGCGAGAACTTGAAACCTGGACCAACCAGCTTTACATAACCAATAAGAAAAGGACGAGGCACACCAATAATACAAACAGAAGCATACTTCAGCTTAATTCTCATAACAGAATCACACACACACACAAAAAAAAAATTCACATGCCAAAATCACAATGGAAGAATAATAAGATGGAAAGCCAAAACACTATGTCCCCACCAAACTCCACCAGTCCTGTAGAAGATTTCTACAAGGAGAACCCCCTAGAGATAACCCAGGATACAGAATTTAAAATAACAATCATAAACATGATCAAGGAATTCAATGAATGTAAAGAACACACAAATCAAAAAACTAAAAGAAGATAGGAATAAAGTTCTGAATGAATTCACAAAAGAGATAGAAACATCGAAGACAACTCAGGCAGAAATGAAGAAAGAAGTCAAAAACTGAATAAGCTGACTTGAAACAACAGGGGAAAGCCTCACTGGTAGAATGAATGAAATGGAAAACAAATGATCAACACTGGAGGGAGGATAAAGTTGAAGAATTGGACCAATCAAGCACAGATTATGAAAAAAAAATTAAAAATACAGGAATGGAATATGCAAGAGATATGGGACACCATGAAAGGATCAAATCTATGTATCATAGGCATAGAGGAAGGAGAAGAATTTCAGGTTAATAGTATTGACCAGATCTTAAATAGAACTGTAAAAGAGAATTTCCTGAAATTAAGGAAAGACATCCCCATACAAATACAGGAAGCACATAGAACACCAAATAGGATCAGAAAAGAAACTCCCCATGACATATTATAGTAAAAACACTAAATGTATAGAACAAAGAGAGAATACTGAAGGCAGCAAAAGAAAAACAAGTCACATATAAAGGAAAGTCTGTCAGAATTACCACTGTGACCTTTTTAAAAATTTTTTTATTTAATAACCACATAATTAGAAGAATTTCATTACAACAGCATTGACATATTCAATAATAATTTTCAGAGCTAAAATGCATCTCTTTCAAAATTGGCTGTAAATTTTTAGGTTTACAGTTGAATTTACAGTCATATAAAATTGAACTCAGTATAAACCCTGTAAGACATAAAACTGAATGAGGTTTTAGCCTTTAAAAAAGATCTCCATGGGCTGGAGAGATGGCTGAGCGGTTAAGAATGCTGACTGTTCTTGCAGAAGACCCAGGTTCGAATCCCAGCACCCACATGGCAGCTAACAACTGTCTGTAAC
>NW_008360302.1:1815539-1816395 GCF_000622305.1 Nannospalax galili
ACACATCTCTTTCACAAGTGGCTGCAAGTTTCTAGGTTCACAGTTGAATTAATACAGTTATACAATATTGAACTCAGTAAAAGCCCTGTAAGACATAAAATTGAACGACTTTTTTAACCTTTATAAAAGATCTCCATTTCATTTTAGACTATATTGTTCCTTGCAGAAAGGCTCATTGTTTTTGCTACTAACACTGAGATGTTGATGCATGTGTCTCTACTCTGTACATATCTGATTATTACTAATCATAATCAGTTGAACTCGGATCCTTGGCACCTGTGTATGTCTATAAAGTCATCGAAGGAAAGTATAACCAAAGATTAAAGGGGCCAATACAATTTCATAAGAGTCCATATGTATAACTAAAGGTTACATAACAAGAAACAATGCCAGACAGGGGATACCTTCCTTTGTGTTGTTGGCCAGGGTGGCCCAAAAGACTCCCTGAGAGTAAGCCAGCATAGAACTGGGAAAATGAACAGCAGACCCCAATCTTATCTAAAGGAATATTGACAGCTGATTGCTGCTAGATGAGGAAGAGCTGGTCTTCCTAAAACAAGGAAATAGGCTGACTAGATTGAGCGGATGGGCCAGAACTGGGGAACAGCTGGGAGTACCAACAACACAGTGGACAGTAACAGGGATGACAGAGTATATGAGCTCCAGTGGGGGTGGGGATGCTATGGGAGGGTGCCATTTGGGATGTGGGTATATAGACAAATGAGATTGTTTGGGATGTTCTGTATGATATACACACACAAAAATCAACAAATAAAAAATGAATTATATTTGAGGAAGAAGCATAAAAATTTGCTTCATGTTAATTAGTAGAGGTGAAAAACATTACCATTGAAAT
>NW_008360302.1:1816483-1861386 GCF_000622305.1 Nannospalax galili
TTAAGGCCAAAGATAGTTGGCCCAGATAAACCAATTTATTTTTACTCTTAAGGTTGTTTGAGGATCTGTTCCTCAGGGGTCACATGGGCTTGGGAGGAGCCCCTGGCTCCTTTCTTTTACCACTTCTGCCTATGTGAAGATAAGTCAAAGGTCCTGTTCGACCATGGCTGGCTTTGCTTGGAAGCACAGAGGAAATGATTCCTCTGTGCTGACCCTCCTCTTTGTAGACTGGATACTGGTTCAAGTCCATCTCATGGGGTCTCCTTGGCCTCTTTGATCAAGAGGACAGGCGAACCACCACAATTACAGAACATTTTGGGAGATCCTCATAGTCCCCTGGAACTAGTCAACCTAGAAGGGCAAGGAGCAAAAACTGTCCTTTATGTCCCTCTGACCAAATTATTATAAGCCTCAAAGTATGTCTGTTAAACATCCAAGAAGGTTAGTTCCACCAGTCTGGTACTTTTAATTACTGTCAGTAGGTTTTTGGACTAATATGGTTCCCTCTGGTTTTTAAAACTATCTAGGCATTATTTATCTCTCACATTGTCTAATCCCTCCATCATGGTTTCCCCAATTAAGGTGCCCCATTTTCCCCCTTTCTCCCTTACTAATACCCTTCTCCTATGGTCCCACCTCTCTTGAGCTCCTTCTTTCCCTTTATCTCCTAGGTTCCTTGTATACCCTTCCACTGTGACCTTTTTAAAATCACAGCCCATTCTTTTACTTGTCAGTGCTGGGGATTGAACCCAGGTCTTCGTGAATGCTAGGTGAGCTCTTTACCACTGGGCTATAACCCCAACTATAACCCCTTCTTTTTGTTTGTTTGTTTTCTTTGTTTGTTTTGAGATGGGGTCTCCCTATAGCCCCAGCTGACCTGGAATTCACTATGTAGACCAGGCATCTTTGATCTCACCTAGATCTATCTGCCTCTGCCTCTTGAGTGCTGGGACTAAAGGCCTGTACCACCACCAGGCCTGGCTTTTATAACATAACCCCTTATTTACTCTTACCCCGCTCTCTTGTTTCCCATTGCATTCATCTTGTTTATTGGTTGTTGTCTGCCATCCCTCCACACTAGAATGTAAACTCCAGGAGGGCAGCGTCTTCGCTGTAGTGTTCATTAACATATCCCAAGTGCCTAGAGTAGGTATTTCTACATTCACTCTTAAATACTTGTGGAATGAATGAATGAACAAGGTGTTTCATGCTTCTTTCTATAAAAATGAAAACTAGGAGTAGAGTTGAATACTATTTCATTCCAACAACTATATTTTATACTTTAATTTTTTAGCATTTTAGTATATGTGTTTTTGTGCATGCATTTATTCACACGCCATGGTACAAATATAGAAGAGGTCAACGACAACTTCCATGAGTCAGTTATCTCCCTCTACCATGTGGGATCCAAGAGGGGAACTCAGGCTTGGTGGTGTGTCCTTACTCGCCATGTTTCAGTGGAACCATCTCTCTGGTCCATCTATACTTTAAGAGTATATCAAAATTTGTATGCCAGGAATATATGTGAGAGGCTAAGGCAGAATTATTGTGATTTCAGAGCCAGCTTGGTCTACAAAGCTAGTGCCAGACTACATAGTGAGACCATGTTGTTTGTTTTTTAACCAGGATTTTATATTGTTTCTATCAACTGGGCATTAACATTGTATTCATTATATACTCAAGATGAGTTTTCTTAAGCTTAAGAGATTCCACTTTTAAAAGAATTTCTTAAAATCAGAGAACTGTTATAAGTGGATCAATAAAAGACTTTCCAGCCTAAAATATAACACTAAAGTGCTCAGAAACAAGTGTAATGGAAATGCAAGATCAGAGACCAAAGAGTAATATAAAGTTTCTTTTAAAGAAAAGCTTGTTCATGTATTTTTTAAATGGATGATAGATGCATTATGATATTTAGATTCCCCTGGATATACTTAAGGTATGATGTAACAATTTTAAAATGCCAATGCTTATAATATGACAGAAATAATAAAGCTTACCATCATTTAAAGTTATGATGAAACACTTTAGATATGACCTTTAAAGGTACATGAAACAGTTTCTCAAATTCCTTTTATTAGCTAAGCATGCAAGGCATTTTGAAGACCACTGTCCCAAGGCACACACAGGGAGCCAAGCCACCACCTTTGCTTTTCTTGGTGAAATATCTCCATTCCCACCTGCACCTCTGACCTGTGAAGATAGAGACTTGAAAGCTTTGTGTTTCTTTTGTCAGTTAGGGGGTCCTCCACCCCCTAGGACTAGCAGTTTTCCTAGGAGGGAGGACGATAAAGCTGTAGCTCTCCATGAAGGGAGAAGCAGAGCCAGTGCCACTGGGGAGGAACCAGAACGAACTGTGTTGTGGAAACAACCTAGCAATTGACAGCTTCAGGCACATTACTGTCATGATATTTTAATGTTAACTCAATTTTTAAAAACGAGACAGGGTCTCAATATGTAGCCCAGGCTTGCACTGAACTTAAGATCCTCCTGTGTCACCCTCCTAAGTGCTGGGATTGTGGGCATGCACTACCATGCTCGGCTCTTAACCCAATGTTTTTAAAGAATAACTCAAGTTGCCTTGCAAAAATCACTCAACAGTGATTAACTTAATCACAGCAAGTGATTCCCATGTTCCAAACAGCAATATAATAGACTTTTGTCTTTGGCTTCATGTTTAAGAAGTTATGTTTGAGGACGACTTTGATATGCATTTGACTATCAAGCCATTTGTTCTTTGAGTTTGAAGGAGGAAAGACTATTTCTTTTTTTTTTTTTTTTTTTTTAAAAAAAAAAAAAAAAAAGCTCTAATAGCTGCTGTCCAGGCTAGATTGAGCAGGAGCCTCAGGGGCAGCTGTGGACAGAATCCCAAGAAGGGAAAGGGGCGGAGCAGGAAGGAAGGAATTAGGAAGGGAGGGGGGGAAGAAAACAAACCACAGTGCACCTTTGTCTGGCGGCAACCCTAGCTTCACAGGCTGTTTACTGACAGTTCTGACTGGGAGAGATGCCAGCACCCCTTCACAGGCCCCAGACTCTCCCTTAGTGCGAGGAACATCTTCCTTGGTGCCTGCCCAGTGCCAGTACCGAGAAATTTAGACACAATTCACCAGGGCACGTTCTGGAGCAGTTCCCAGTTTAGTGGGGCGACAGTGGAGTGTTAGGATGATTCTGAAGGTGTAGAAAGGGAATATTGAAAGGAAAAAAGAGAAGAAAACCTGCCCTAAAGGCTCTAGAGAACGTCCAAAAGAAAAATTCCTCAGCTGTCTTGTGAGGGCGTTCTTGACTGGCAGAAAAGAGTGAAGACTTTCAAAGCAAAAGGAACAGACTTAGAGCTAGGAAAGTGGTTGGTGTGTTTGTGGAATGGTTTTTAAAATCAGTATGTTGTCATAGATATACTTGTCCATATAAAAACAACCAGAAAAGTATAAAAGGCTACACATTGCAGTGTTTGCTATAACAAACATTTATCAGTGGGACTCCTTGAATAAATTATGACACATCCATACAACAGAAAATATAAAGCTGTAAGACTGAGTAAAAATATTCACTGTCTTGGATGGAAAGATCGCAAGGTTTACTGTCAACCAGAAGAGCAAGGGTGAGAAAAATGTGATTATGTTATCTTTTATGCTTTAAAGGAAGAGAAATGATGTACATTTATAAAGACTATGGTTGTGCTACGTGGGATTAAGAACTGGGCAGATATAAGTTGGGTGGGAGGAAAATTTTCACTGTATCGTTTCTTTATAAACCGTGTAAATGTAGCATTTATTTAAAAACTTAGATGGAAACTTGATTCAAACTTGAAATTCATGATGACTGGAATGTAGAATATCCAGAACACATATTGTCAGTCCTCGCCTTTAAGCTTGCTGAGTCTCTAGGACCGCACTGATGTTCCCCCTGCTGCAGATAGACCAAGCTGTTGAGTTGCCTGATGCTCTTCTTCTCCACTCTCTCTACAACAAGTGTCCCACAGTGTTTGTTAAATGAACACAGGGAAGAGACCAATGGGGGATGTGCTTGGGAAAATAGATTTGGGGCAGAACATGAAAAAAGGCATGCTCATGAACTGAACTTTTGGGACCACACATGTTTTGAATTTTTTTATAGTTTTACTGAGGTACAATTTATATATTAAGAACTTTTTTCAGTAGACAGTTTGATGCATTTCTATAAATGTGTATGTCATGCAGCCACCACCACAATTGTTTTAGAACCCTGCATCTCTCCACAAGGTTCCTCATGCCCACCCTTACCCTCAGGCTGTGCTTCCTGTTGACAAGGTATAGGTTTTTCTAGGATTTCACACAAATGGAATTTTATGAGGTGCAGTCTTTTGCATTGGGATTCTTTCACTCAGCATGTTGTTTTGAGATCTGCAGTGTTACTGTGTGCATCTGTAGTCAGCTCCTTTTTCTGTTCAGTATATTCCATTGCATGGCTATCCAAATCCATAGACACTGAAGTACGTTAGTAGATTAGTGGTGGTCAGGTAAGGGGAAGGAGATAGGAGACAGAGGTATCTTTTGGGGGAAGGGGTGGTTCTAGAATTAGCTAGTACTGATGGTTATACAATATTGTGGATATACTCAGGCATTGAATCGAATACTCTAAAATGATTTAAATGGGGCTGGAGCACTGGCTGCTCTTGAAGAGAAACCAGGTTTGGTTCCCGGCACCCACATGGCAGATAACAATCATTCATAACTCTAGTTCCAGGAGATCCTATGCCTTTTAATGGCCTCTGCAGACATTGCATGACATGGGTACACATTCAGGCAAACAAAAAACTAAACATACATTAAATAAAAATGAGTATATTCAGCCAGGCGTGGTGGTGCACTCCTGTAGTCTCAGCACTTGGGAGGCAGAGGCAGGCGGATCTCTGTGAGCAAGGCCAGCCTGGTCTACATAGTGAGTTCCAGGACAGCTGGGGCTACAGGGAGACCTTGCTTCAAAAAGATGAAAAACAATCCAAAAAATTAAAATTCTTTAAATGGTGAATTCTATGTAATATAAATTTTATCTGAAAATTACATTTTAGGTAAGCACTACAAGCATAGTTACTAAGCAAATACTATTTGGAGGCCAACTGGCTAGGTTTGAATTTCATTCCTTACTAGCCACAAGAACTTGGACAAAGGAGTATGTCTCAATTTCTTCTTCTGGAATCTCACAGAGCTGTAATAAAAACTGAGTGAGGGACAAGATAAATAACGTCACATGGGACTAACAAGGGCCTAACCAGTGTTGGCTACTTGTTCAACCACCTATGCCTGCCATATGCCAAGCTGTTACGTATCTTATTTGACTCAACATGAAGTAAGTACAGAGCACTGTTCTTAATAAGTGATGGAACTGAACCATTAAAAAATTAGGAAGTAGCCCAGGTCTAGTGGCCCAGGACTATAATCATAGCTAAACCAGATTAAAGGGGACTAATAGACATGCCAATTATTATTTGTTTGCTATAAAGGACATTATAAAAAATTGATTCAATAGTTTTATTGAATCAGTGAGATTTTTTGGTTGTTTTGTGTATGTGTGTGTGTTTGTTGCTGAGGACTGAACTAAGGATTTCAACATATACCAAGCATTTACTATACCACTGAGCTACACACCGAACCTCAGGCCTAAGCTTTGAACCTTCTGCAGCCCCAACCTTCTACATGGTGTGTGGTGTGGTGTGCTGCTACCCTTCACTCTGAATAGCTGTAGCCTGAAGCCATAATCCTGGAGCACCTCCCAGAAGTGATCTTAAGCAATGCTTCTACATCCTTAACAGCACACTGCCACTTGGGAATTTTGTTAAGGTAGGTTTTGATTTAGTAAATGTGAGGTCAGGCTAGGTGGAGAATCTATCTTCCTAACAAGCTTCCCAAGTGAAGCTGATACTGCTACTCCCTAGACCATTTAGTTCCAAGAATCAAGGTCATACACTGGGTGACCCAGACCTTCAGGGCATAACATTCAAAATTTATTAGGGGAGAAGCATACTGGAAAGTGACACTAAATGATTTAAGAGATAGTCCACACCCATGAATCTACCCACTTCAAATGCTTGCTGAGAAGTTGGGCTTGCTTTCTTTCAAGCCTGCTTTCCTGGAGAAAACATGCAGTGTGGGCCTACTGGGTGCTATATTTTAAAATTCAGAACTGAATAATGGCAAATATTAACTGAAACAATAATTTATTCAATCTTTCCTTTAACCCAGAAAACTTCAAATCAGCCTTAAATCTAAGCAGTGTTTAGTGCAACAAGTGAACTTGGCATCTAACAGCCTCCGTGCCACAGACATAAGAGAGAGTATTCCAAGGAGTGCCAGAAACGTCAAGCTTCTCAAAAGCAGGAAAAAGTAAAAGAAATAAAAGTTGGCAATCATGTTATGGCATCATTTTCCTGATAAAAGTCTCTTGTAACTAATATTTGTGTTGTATATCTTCAGCTTTCAATCTTCAAAAAAATTTTTTTTAAATTTTTGTGTGTATGAGTATATTGCCTGCATGTATGTGAGTGCACCCATATCATGCAATGCCCAGGGATGTCAGAAGAGGGTGTTGGAGCCCCTGGAACTGGAGTTACAGACAGTTGTTAGCTTACATGTGGGTGCTGGGAATCAAACCCGGTCCTCTGCAAGAGCAGTCAGTGCTCTTAACTGCTGGACCATCTCTCCAGCCCCCTAGCTTTCAGTCTTGAGTGAGGAAAATATACAACCTAAATAATACCAAATTCTTTTCATATTTTAAAAACAGTATTCTTGGAAAACAACCTTGAGGAAATAATTTTACTGATTTAGTTTGGTTTTCTATTGCTGTGATAAAACACTGACCAAAAACAATTTTGGAGGAAAGGGTTTATTTCATCTTACACAGGCCATCTTTGAGGAAGTCAGGCAGGAACTCAGGGCAGAAACTTGGAGGCAGAAATGGAAGCACAGCACGTGAAGAAACACTCTTACTGGATTACTCCTCTGGCCTGTGTTCAGCCTGCTTTCTTATGCAACTCAGGGTGCCCAGGGGTGGCACCATCCACATTGGGCTGGGCCCTCTCACATCACTCAACAATCAAGAAAATACCTTATAGACATGCCCACAGGTCAATCTGATAGAGGAAAGTTGAGAGTCCCCAGTTGAGAGTCCTTCTTCCCTGGCATGTCAAGCTAACAACTGAAGTTATACATTTACCTAGGACCAAAATCAGCTACTATTTTTTAAAACATTCTGGGAGAATACAGTGTCGCTATTTAGGGGTGGGAACTAGGCTTCACAGATAGGTACCAGAGAAAAGGCTGCTGAGCACATCTGAGCAGCTGCTACCTTACATCTCCTCAGGATGAGCCACTTGAATGACCAGTGGGTCTAGGTCTCAGCCTCCTTCAAAGAGGTAGCCAAAGAGGTGACCCAGCACAAAGAATTCTCACTTCTCTGAGGTCTCCAGAATGCTGACTCCTCTAAGATTTTTTTCTCTGTTCCTTTCTCCTTGCAAATGGCAGCTATTGCTTGTCTGTGTTTGCCCTTCCCCTTTCCATGGCTGACTTTCACTTCCCTGATACTCGTGACCAGCTTCACCCAGCTGCTCTCTTTGAACTGTTCCCTTCCTCCCATCCTTCTGTTTGCACTGTCTTCACCATCCAAGGAGCTTCCTCAGCTGGGGTGTGCATCTCTAATCAATAAAGAAATAAGAGGACACCCTCAAGCTGGCAGCCTCCTCCCCAGCAGGCTACTTACTGGCTGTAGCTATTTCCTGCTCTTCCTTCTTAGGAAGGCTGGTTCCCAGGTCACCTCCTACCTGGTTCATCAGCATCTCGGATCCTCTTTTAAGAAGATCTTCTAGGGCTTAGGGAGATGCCTTAACAAGTAAAGTACTTCAGCATGGGCACCTGAGTCCCATGTAAAGCCACATAGAATAGTGTACGTCTGTAATCTCAGTGCTCCTCCAGAGAGAGGGGAGCTGGGGAGCAGGGAGGAGAATCCCTGGAAGCTCATGGGCCAGCTAGCCTGACTGAAGCAGTAAACCAGAGACCTTGCCTCAAACAAGGTAGAAGGTGAGACCAACTGATGGTGTCCTCTGACCTCCACAAGTGCTGTGGTCCATGTGTGCCTCTACTCACATATGCAAACTTGCATACCTGTGTGTGCACGCGCGTGCACACACACACACACACACACACACACACAAGTTTTTGTTTGTTTGTTTTGGCTTTTGTCTATTTTTTGAGGCAAGGTCTCTCTGTAGCCCCAGCTGTCCTGGAACTCACTATGTAGACCAGGCTGGCCTTGAACTCACACAGATCTGCCTGCCTCTGCCTCCCAAGTTCTGGGACTACGGGTGTGCACCACCACACCCAGCTATACATGTTGGGGACCCATGCTGTCTAAGGTAGCAGTCCCTACATGTCTGGATAGCCGCAAGTCGGCTCGTCGGGTTCATATGCAGAGACTCCCTTTCAGCTGGGCACCTTCCTACTCTCTTCCTGACTCACCTTTTGAAGTGGCCGCCACAGATGCCCTACCAAAAACATGGCCTCTGGTACAAGAAACTGCCAGGTTTTTCCTGTGTGATAATCAGGCAATGTCTGGCAGGCAGCCTGGTGGAAACCCACCACCACATGTAAATGGGGCATCCTACAAAGCACCTATCAACTAAGGCTTTTGCCACTGCCCCCACACTATAAAATATCCTGGTTTCCCCTAATTAATCGGAGCTGAATCACTAAGACCTGGAGCTGAGCTGAGTCACTGAAAAAAGGAGCTGTACCTGACTGAGCTGAATTCTGTGTCTTACTGCCTACGATTCAGTCTCTCCGGAGGAGGCTGTCCCTTCGTAAACAACGACTCGCAAACATTCTGCTTTCGCAGGTCCTGCACCTCCCCACGTGATCCGGAGGCCAGCGGATCACGTACCTCGAGGGAGTGCCGGGTGGCTTGGAACAGAACCCGCCTGGAAGCGCAGCGACCAGTAGAGTGGCCAGCATCCAGTAGTCGCGGAGAGCCTCAGCAACGCAGTGCGCGACAGGCACGTACCCCAGCAACGCCGAGAGCCAGGGACCCGAGCAGCAACGCGGTGCGTGACACGCTCGCACCCCAGTAATGCGGTGCGTGGGACCCGCCCATATATACACACAGATTTTTAAAATAAAGATGCTCTAGGCAAAATCTCCCCTGAGGCCTAGACTGCCTTGCTCAGCACTCACAGAAGTGGCATTGCCGGGAAGTTGTGACCTTCATCTGAACTTGGCTTGGACTTGTCTAAGGTTACACCAGTTTCTTAGAATGTGGTCAAGACTCCAGTTAACCACAGTCCACCAAGGCTCTTTGAAAAATGTTCTTTGTTGGTGAGTTTAATGCAAAGGCTCAGCAATGTGGGTTTATGGGTCCTGAGCTACAGCCTGCATTAGATCCTCACTGCTGTCATGATTGCAAAATACAGACTGGATTCTTCAGCCAAGGCCCAGGGCACAGTAGACAGTCATTAGCCTAGGAAGGTCTGAGAGGAGAGAGTTTGCTCTTCTTCCTTTCCCCATCTTTCCAAGAACCATTCATCCACAAGGCCCAGCTTGCCTCCTCCCAATGACTCCATCACCACTGATCTCATCCGGACAGCCCAAGTCACTCCTCTGACACTTGACTTTTATTGTCCCATGTGTTAACATTCCACTTAATTAGGAGACAGTATCATAGCAGCTAGGACTATAGATGATCTTTGAATCAAACAAGGCATTAAAATCCTGGCTGTATATGGTTCTGTGCTCCTGTGCAAGTTACCAGACATATTTGAAAATCAGTTCATGCATATAGATAAGTAAAAGTAGTATCACAACATAGTTTAATCTTTTTTTTTTTCCCAAGAATGAAACGAAAATTTACATCCAACAAAAGTTTACTAGGGTTCTATCATTTTCCAGGAACTGCCCTAGGTGAGAATGTAGTAGTATGTATGGCAAATTCTTCACCCTGAAAGAACTTACATCCTAGTGGGTGATACACATGATAAACATCTAGCCAAGTGGGGAATACAATTAAACAGCTAATTTTAGAAAGATTTTTTTGTCTGTGTGTATGAGAGAGAGAGAGAGAGAGAGAGAGAGAGAGAGAGTATGCAGGTGCCTAAGAGACCAGAAGAGGGTGTCAGATCTCCTGGAACTAGAGCCATAGGTGGCTGTAGTAGTTGTAAGCCACCTGATACGTGTGCTGGGAACCAAACTCAGGTCCTCTGCAAGAGAAGCTCTAAACTGCTGAGCTATCTCTTCAGCCCTTAAACTGCATACAAACAAAGACCACAGTGAGTAACAAGATTTAGAGAGGAGTAGAGAATTGTTTTAAACAGGGCAATCAGGGATGGTCTCTGAGGAAGTAACATTTGAGCAGGGACCCAAATGACATTAATAATCTGTGAGGAGCAAGTATAAAGGTCCTGAGGCAGAAGGAAGCTCAGTGAATTCACAAAACAGGAATAAGGTCAACTCAGGGCAAGGGAAAAAAAGTGTGAAACCAGAGGTGAAACCAGAGGGACAGTGTGTGAAGAGGCTTGGCATGCAGTAAGTGCTCCATAAATGACAACTCTAAATGGGCTTCCATTTTCCTAATGAAGCTGCATGCTCTTGGTTTGGTTTGATTTTTAATTTAGTTTTGTTTGTTTTGACTCCTGTATTGCCTACACTGGCCTTGAACTTCGGGCTCAAGTGATCCTCTTACCACAGTTTTCCATGCAGCTGGGATTACAGGTTCATGCACTTGGGACTGACTGTATGTTCTCCAAGTACATTCATTATTGAACAAATATCCACTGAGTGCCTACTAGGTGCAAGGCATTATATTACAAGAGAAATATATCATAGTAAAGAACATGGATATGTGAAAAAAGAAAAGAAAAGAAGGGACATGATTAGAGACTGCTGAGGCCACCTGTGGCAACCTTGTAAGCTGAACCTTCCAGCCTCCTAACACCTGCCATTCTATAATATAATGCTACCTCAAAAAGTGCCCAGTAAGTCATGTTTGAACATTAGGAGATAGAAAGTGACAGGCAGATGTGATGGTAAATCTTCACAGTCAACTTGACTGGATTTGGAATCACCTAGAAAACACACCTCTGGGCATGTTTGCGAGGGTGTTTCCAAAGAGGTTTAACTAAAGGGGAAGACCCATTCTGAATATGGGTGGCATCACCCCATGGGCTGGGATCGCCAGTGTGAATACAAAGGAGAAAGAGAGCTGAGCATGAGCACACACCGCTCTGCTTCCTGACATTCCTGCTGCCGCAGTCGAGCTTCTCTCACCACGTCTTCCTGGTTATGGTGGACTTAACTCTGTGAGCCAGAGCAAACCTTCCTACCTTCAGTTGCTTTTGTCAGATATTTTGACACAACAATGAGAAAAGTAAGCAAGACACAGGTTAAATACAAGCATACATAATTCTAGGGCATAAATTTTAATATCATTCAGAACAACCCTTAATATAGACTACATAACTGAGAGAGAAAACTTTTATACACCATAGACCCAAAAGGCATAGGGATAATAAACTATATCTACTTAATAATTATATCTCTAAAACATTAAAGAACAGTGAGTGGAGGGATCACTTGTCATTAGTTTAATAAATTGTCTTAGAAAACTGATAAAACAGTAGCTCCAGTGACAGGTTTGGTGTGTGGTACTTACACAGAAACTGATATTGTGTGTGCGTGTGTGTGTGTGTGTGTGTGTGTGTGTGTGTGTGTGTGTGTGTGAGTGTGTGTGTATGTGTGTGTGTGTTTTGAGACATAGTCTCATTATGTAGCAGAGACTGGCTTGGCACTCACTATATAGCCAGGCTAACCTCAGACGTTCAATCCTTCTGCCTCAGTCTCCAAGTGCTGGGCTCACAGGCATGTGTCACCATGCCCTGTTCTAAACAGTCATTTTAAGTAAAAATAAGAGATGACTAAACTTAGTCTAATAGTGAGGTTTTATTGTTTGTTTGTTTGTTTGTTTTTTGGTCTTTTTGAGACAGGGTCTCCCTGTAGCTCCAGCTGTCTTGGAACTCACTATGTAGACCAGGCTGGCCTTGAACTCACAGAGATCCTCCTGCCTCTGCCTCCCGAGTGCTGGGATTAAAGGCGTGCACCACCATGCCTGGCCAATAGTGAGTTTTTTAAAAATATTTTATTATTTTTATTTTATGTGTATGAGTGTATTGCCTGCATGTGCACCCATGTCATGCAACGCCACAGAGGTCAGAAGAGGGCATCAGACTCCCCTGAAGCTGGAGTTAAGGATGGTTTGTAGCTGCCATGTGGGTGCTGGGAATCGATCCCAGGTCCTCTGCAAGAGCAGTCAGTGCTCTTAACCACTGAGCCATCTCTCCAGCCCCCTAATAGTGAGTTTTATACTCCCCAAATGAAGACTATTCCCTCTTTCAATGGCACACAGAATAGAGGTTAGGGAATGTAGCTCAGTTGGTAGAGTGCTTACCTTGCCTGGGCTTGATCTCCATAAACTGTGTATGGTGTTATCCCAGCACTTGGGAGTTGGAGGCAGGAGGGTCAAGAGTTCAAGGGAAGCAAACCTGGAATATGAAAGACCCTGTCTCAAAAACAAATAGGCAAGCAAGTAAACAAACAATAATACACAGAACAATCACAAATCTCAGTCAGATACTGGTCATTTGTCTCAATAAATTCCAGAGTATTAACATCATACAGTCTGTATTCAGTGACTATAATGTGATAAATTTTAAAAAAAAAGACTAGCTTGAAATTCCTTAGATTAGAAATAATACAAGAAATACTATTTAGAGGGTTAGATTTATTTATTTTCTATCTGTGTCTCTTTCTCTGTCTCTGTCTCCCTCTCTCCCTCTCTCCCTTTCTCTCCCTCTGCCTCTAGGGGCTAGAAGAGGGCATTGGATCTCCTGAAACGGGAGTTACAGGTGGTAGTGAGCTGCCTAATCTAAGCACTAGGAACCTAACTTTGGTTCTCTACAAAAGAAGCAAATGCTTTGAACCATGCTGAACCATCTCTTTAGTCCCACTATTTAGTTTTGAAATAAGGAAATTATTGGCTGGGGACATAGAGAGTACTTGCTCAGCACTGGGAAGAAAGAGGAAAAGAAAGAAAGAAGAAAGAAAGAAAGAAAGAAAGAAAGAAAGAAAGAAAGAAAGAAAGAGGGAGGGAGGGGGGAGGGAGACTGAGATACGAAGGGAGAGGGGAAGGGAGGGATGGAGGAATAAGTTATGGTTGGACATGGGGCACGTACTTGAATTCTCAGCACTCAGAAGGCTGAAGCAGGAGCATCAAAAGGTTGAGGCCAGCCTGAACTACATAGCAAGATGAAAGAGGGAGGAAGGGAGGAAGGAGGTAAGGGAGAAAGGGGAAGGAAAAGTATAATAAGGGAAATAATAAGGGAAATTCTCTTTCTTTTGTTTGTGTCTTTTTTCCATGTGTCAAAGTATATTTAAAGTAGTAAAAGGAAATGTATAGTGTTAAACATAGTTATTTAATAAACAAGAAAGAAATGGGGTCTGTGGCTCAGAGGTTAAGAACACTGGCTACCCGGCATGGTGGTGAATGTCTTTAATTCTAGCACTCAGGAGATAGAGACAGGTGGATCAGATCAAAGTCAGCCTGGTAAAAGATACCCCCCCCCCAAATAAAGAACACTGGCTTCTCTTGCAGAGGACCTAGATTCAGTTCCCAGTCACCACATGGCGGCTAACAGTCTGTAACTCCAGTTCCTTTGGCTCCTGTGAGCACTGCATGCATGGGCACACTTACCTACATGCAAGCAAAACACTCATAAAATTTAAATAAATAAAATTTAAAAAAATATTAAAATCAAATGAGATAACTCTTCACTGCCAAAACCTGGAAGAAATAAGACCTAGATTCAGTTCCCAGTCACCACATGGCGGCTAACAGTCTGTAACTCCAGTTCCTTTGGCTCCTGTGAGCACTGCATGCATGGGCACACTTACCTACATGCAAGCAAAACACTCATAAAATTTAAATAAATAAAATTTAAAAAAATATTAAAATCAAATGAGATAACTCTTCACTGCCAAAACCTGGAAGAAATAAATAGGAAGTAAATAATCAAGATGAGACAAAAATCAAAGGGAATGGAAAAGAAAATAAATAGAAAAACAAAATAAAAAAGATTTATTGAAAAAAACTACTAAAATTATTTGGTAGTGTCTAGTAAGATGAAAAAAAGTAAGAAGGTATACAAGTAAACTGAGCACAAAATTAAAAGAAGAAAACAGAAGGCGGGTGTGGTGGCACACGCCTGTAGTCCCAGCACTTAGGAGGCAGAGGCAGGTGGCTCTCTGTGAGTTCAAGGCCAGCCTGATCTACATAGTGAGTTCCAGGACAGCTGGGGCTACAGGGAGACCCTGTCTCAAAAAGACCAGAAGGAGGAGGAGGAAGAAGAGGAGGAGGAAGAGGAGGAGGAGGAGGAGGAGGAGGGGGAGGAGGAGATAATTTCTGACAAAATTGCCATTTTAAAATGGCATTTTAAAAATTGCTACTGGATTCATATTATTTGAAATTTTAAATGAAAGAGATACATAGTTGGAAAAAAATTAAACATGATACAGGGGCTGGCAGGATGGCTCAGTGGGTAAAGGTGCTTGCCATTAAGGCTGAAAATGTGAGTTTGATCCCCAGAATCCACAATGATAAGAAGGAAAGAACCATCTCCCTCAAGTTTTCCTCTGACCTCCACATATATGCACATGGTAAGTAAATAAAGAATTGTAAAAAATTGTTAATTTTTTAAAAAACTAAAAATATGTCACAAGAAGAAACAAATCTTAAATAGTATAATTTCAAATAATAATTTGAAACCATAATGAAATCTCCCCCACCAAATATAAAATAAACTTTTGTTTATATTAAAAAATAATGGAAGGGAACTAGGGAGATAGCTGTCAGTGAGTACTTGCTGTGCAAGCATGAAGATCTGAGTTTAATCCCCAAGAACCCACATTAAAAGAAAAAAAATCTGAGTATAGTGACTGGTGTGTTTGTAATTCCAGTGCTGGGGAGTCAGAGGCAGGCAGGTGCTTAGGGTGCTCTGGCTCGCCAGTCTTGCCTAACTGGTGAGTCACAGACCAGTGAAAGAGCTTGTCTCAAAAAATTAGGTGGACGGCACCCGAGGAACAACAACCAAGGTTGTCCTTTGGCTTCCGTATGCATGTACACACACATGCACGCTCATGAACAAATATACACATGTATATGCACAAACACACACCACACACACAAATAATGATAATGGGAAGGAGCTAGGTGTGGTGGTGCACACCTGGAATCCCAGCATTGACTCAGGAGGCCGAGGCAGGAGGATTGAAAGTTTGCAGCCAGTGGGGACCCAGAGTGAGTTCCAGGCTAGGCCAGACCTATTGGACTCAGAGCCTGCAATCATGCCTTATGCCCTGAGTGAGCTTAAAAAATAGTCAAGACACACTATGCCTCCTGATCTGGGGTACCAGCAAGACTCTGTTTCAAAAAACCAAAGGTAATAACAATATTGGAGATTGAACCATTACATTTTTAATAAACTGTGAAGAGGAAGGGGGCAAGGTATAGTCTCTTGATTTATAGATTTTACTATAGAACCATACAAAATGTTATATAATTATAGATCAAAATTACATATAAACCAAAAGCAAGCCCTAAAGGATTAAAACAAAATGAAACAAATGTAACCTAATGTATCTAATGTGATTATATCTAATGTAACCTAATGAATCAAGTTGGAAGCACCCAGAGAGGACTATTCCCAAACAACTTTAAAATAAAAACAGGCCAGGGGAGTAGTTCAGTGACAGGCAAGGCCCTTTGTTAGATCCCTAGCACCACAAATTAAAGCTGGGTGTGGTGTGACATACCTTTCATCCAAGCATTCAGGAGGCAGAGGTAGGTGGATCTCTGTGAGTTCCAGGTCACTCTGGTCTACATAGTGAAACCCTATCTCAAAAATAAAATAAACAGTAATTTGATTTTTCTACACCTCTAAAGGACCATACCAAGGACAAATGAATTTCAATACACACAAATATAAACAGATACATAGGTGTTGATAGATTAAAGATGATGTGGGGGAGAGAGAGAGAGAGAGAGAGAGAGAGAGAAGATTGATGGACTCCTGACTACTTTTGATAATGGTGCAATTTTGCTATTGGGGTTCTGGGACTGATAGTCTGTACAGGTAAGTCAATTAAATGAGCATTTACCCTGTGGTGTTATTTAGAAGGACTGACCTTGTATCATGTGCTCACTCATGTTAAGGCCTCTTCCCCCAGAGCTGGAGATGCCACAGTTAGGAGTGCCTGCTGCTGTATGGTTCTATAGTTCTCCAGCACCCATGTTGGACAGCTCACAGCCATCTGTAACTCCAGCTCCAAGGGGTCCAGTGCCTCCTTCTGGCCTGCTTGGTGCCCATACACATGTGGCATTTACTCATATAGACATACACAACATGTACATAAATAAAAATAATAAATATAGAAATTTAAAGCCTACACCCATAGAAATATGGAAGCAGATGGTCTAAGGTATGGGCTCTGGCTCTAGCAAAATATCTGTCCCTGTAGGTATGTTGGAAGAGTGGTGTGAAAGTGCTAAAGGAGTATTGAACATAGGTAACTGGACAAGAACGTCTTTAAAATATAGTGACTTTGGGCTGGAGAGTTGGCTTAGTAGTTAAGAGCACTGGCTGCTCTTGTAGAGGACTCAGGTTCGCATCCCAGCACCCACATGGCCACTAACAACAGTCCTTACTCCAATTCCAGGGGATCCAACACTCTCTTCTGACCACTGGCATTGCAGGACACGGGTGCACTTACATACATGCAGGCAATACACTCATACACATAAATAGAAATAATAAATAAAAAAGAAATAAAATATAGTCACTTAGTGGTAGCTGAAACCTATGTCAGCTTTACCCTGACTCCAAACCTGGTTGGCAGATTGATTATCTTGGCCCTTTTCCAAGCAGTAAAGCACAGAAATGTGCTTTGACCTATGTGGACCCAGTTACTGACCTTATAAAAGCCTTTCCTAGCAAAAGAGCTAATGAAACTGCCACTATGAAGGCTCTTAAGAAATTAAGTATGATATATGGGTGCCTGCATGTTATCAACAGTGACGGGGCGGGGGCATTTCACAGAACATTCTTTCCAGGATTGGGCCTGATCACACCCCACATCACGGCACACTCATTTCCCCATGCAACCCTCAGGCGACAGGGTTGGTAGAGAGAAAGAATTGCTTATCTATTAAAGCAGTAAATATAGGCTTTATGCAGCAGACCCACGTTGCCTGGATGGATTATAGTCCTTGGAGAAACACTGGAAAATTTAAATTCCTACACAGCTGGCATGCATGTCCCTTAGGAGTACCGGGGGTTTCAGACCCTGCTCAAAGGACATCCGTGCCTCAGCTCTTCATCCAGGGGTCACTCTGCCAGAGTTGATGTGTGGACAAAGAGCCTTGCCGCTGTGCACACTACAAACATTAAGTCCAGGGAGGTAACAACTCAATGGGAATCAAGTGACTTGTTTCTTTTTTAAAAATATTTTTTATTTATTATTTTTATTTTATGTGTATGTATGTATTGCCTGCATGTAGGTTAAGTGCACCTGTGTTGTGCAACGCCTGCAGAGGACAGAAGAGGCTGTCGGATCCCCTGGAACTGGAATTATGGACAGTTGTTAGCTACCATGTGGGTGCTGGGATTCGAACCTGGGTCTTCTGCAAGAACAACCAGTGTTCTTAACCACTGAGCTATCTCTCCAGCCCCACAACTTGTTTCTTACAATGAGTTAACTGTTTCTTGCCACAGTGTGTATGTATGTGTGTGTGGTATATGTAGGTGTTTGTGTGTGCAGGTACACGTGTGAGTGCATGCACATGTGTATACATATATGTAGAGGCCAGAGCTTGATGTCAGACGTCTTCCTCAATCACTCTAAATCTTTTTTTCCCTTTTTTGGTCTCCCACTGAACTCGAGCTTATCAATCTGGCTAGGCTGGCCGGTCAATAAACTTCATGAATCTTCATGTTTCTGCTTCCCCAGTGCTGGGATTACAGACCCATATTGACATATCCAGCTTTTGTATGTGTGTGTTTTGGCGGGGGGTGAGTGGGTTTGCTAGGGATCCAAACTCAGGTCTTTATGTTGGTGTGGCAAGAACTTTTCCTACTGAGCTGTCTCCCAGTTAACCTTGATTGTCAGTTTGACTGGATTTGAAGTCACTTAGGAGACACACTTCTGGGCATGTGTATGTGACCAGTTTCAGAAACGTTTATCTGAGGTAGGAAGGGCCACTCTTGAATGTTGGCAGCAGCATTCTAGAGGCTGGGGTCCCAGAATAAATAAAAAGGAGAAAGTGAGCTGAACGCCAGCATTCATCTCTCTCTGCTTCCTGAGTACAGGTATATGTGACCAGGTGCCTGCTGCCACAGCTCAGGCCTGTCTCTCATCACCACACCTTCCCTACCAAGATGGGCTACATCTGTAAAATAAACTGTAAAATAAAATAAACTCATTCTCCCTTAAGTTGGTTTTGTCAAATATCCTGGCACAGTAACTACATTAACTTATACAGACCCCCATCCTGTTAGCCAACCTGTACGGCATGCCACCTTGTCTATCAGGATTACTTTGTTAGACAATGTAAGTTTGCCTTTAAAAGTCCATACTAAGCATTTATTTTTCTATCCATAGCTGACGTCTTCTGCTGTGTCCTCTGAGGCTTGTGATTTTATCAAAGCTGGATTGTGCCTATATCCCAAGAGTACGCTACATCACATATGAAAGCTCAAATTCACGTCTTGTCCGATCCTGCCACTTTTATGGGAGATATAGCAAGCTGTTGATTTGGTTCCTGGAGCTCCTAGTGGGAAAAGCTGATGGCTATTTTCATTTGCACAACTGCTCTTTGTCTAATCCCATGCATGCATGCCCCCATACTGCTGTGAACTCTGCTTACAAGCCAGACAGTCTTACAAACACATCACTTACAAGACATTAAAACCCCTTGAAGGCTCGTGGCACATCACAGAAGAGGGGAGTATGTGAGGCTGTAAGAACCAGTTCCGATGAATGGAAGGTAAGGATCAGGTTGACCTGATAGTTGCCGTGTTGTAACTGCCCTGCTTGCCTGTGAGGAACCCTGATCTCTTTCCCAGCATACTACAAGTAATCAAGAGCTATTAGAGCGGTATGTGGAGCTTTACAGTCAGGCCCCGGTGACATTAGTGTCAAGAATGTGCCCAGCATCTTTGACATCAGATTGAGATAAGCCAAGTGCATTCTGTTTGGATATAATTTTATTCTAACTACTTTATAAGCCCTTGCCTTCTGACCATGGGGCATGGGGAATCCGCTCGCCTTTCTGCTACACTTCTGCCATTAAGTCTCCAATAAATTGCACTCTATACAGTCCTGGATCTATCTGCCTCTATAGTCTCATGAAATCTTTGCAGCCAGTTCTCATGCATAGGGACTAGGTAGTTCTGAGCTGTTCCTTTTTTTAATTTTAATTTAATTTTTATTTTGTGTATGAGTGTTATGCCTGCATGTGTGTAAGTGCACCTGTGTCATGTGGTGCCTGTGGACAGAAGAGGGTGTCAGATCCCCTGGAACTGAAGTTACACATGGTTGTTAGCCACCATATGGGTTCTGGGATTCAAACCCAGGTCCTCTGCAAGAACAATGCTCTTAACTGCTGAATCATCTCTCCAGCCCCAGATCTGAGCAGTTCTTATAAAAAAGGGTACAGGTGGAGACTAAGAAGAACACAATGTGACAGTGGGAACAGAGATTGGCGTGATGCACTTAACTATTTTTCTTTTGGTATAGAACTTAGGGCCTCACACATACTAGGCAATGTGTTGCACCTCAAGGAAGGGATCACAAGCCAAGAAATACAGTAACTAGAGACAGAAAGGCAAAGAAATAGGTTCCCCCTTGGGGAAGAAACCAGCTCTAAGGACACCTTAGTTTTAGTCCAGTGAAACTACTTAGGATATCTGGTCTACAGAACAATAAGATAATAAATTCATGGCTTTAAAAATATTTTATTATTTTTATTTTATGTGTATGAGTGTATTATCTGCATGTGTGTAAGTGCACCCATGTTATACAATGCCCACATAAGTCATAAGAGGGCATCAAATCACCTGGAACTGGAGTCACAGATGGTTGTTAGCCACGATGTGGGTACTGGGAATGGAACCCAGGTTCTCTGCAAGAGCAGCCTGTGCACTTAACCGCTGCACCATCTCTCTCATCCCATAAATTCATGTTATTTTAACTTACCAAGTCTATGGTTAGTTTTCAGAGTGGAAATAGGAAACTAATATATTCAACGTACTAGTTACTGATTCCACAGGTCTGAGTTGGGAGCTCAGTAGTGGATTTCTTTAATCCTACCTGTGAAGACTCTTCTACTCCTCCTCCATCTGCTGCAAGTGTGGAGAAGCGATTGAGGGCTGGCTCCTGTGTAGTACAACTGAAGTCAAAGGACATTCTTTTACTTCTTGTGTCTTTCTAGAAGAGTGGTTTAGCATTGTGGTTAGGAGCATGGGCTTTGGAACCCAATTCTGCTGCTTAGCCATGTGCTTTCTTAGATCAAATCAGTAAACCTCAGGGAGATTTAATAGTCTTTCCTATAAGCTGGATAATTTTTATTTTACAGGATCATCAGAAAGATTAAATGAAGAGAGATCGATAGTGCCTGGCACACAGTAAGTCCTTAATAGGTGTTTGCCAAATTAGTACTATGTCTAAATTACATACATGATGAGTTCCTTAAAAGCAGGAATGCTTACATTATCAGTAGCTGTGCTAACACGTACAGACCACTTGAGATCTTCCTCCTTGCTGGGCTCAACAGTATTCATTTATTAGCAGATGCAGCCATTGTCTTGCTCCCTCGTTTCTCCATCTGCTCTAAATTTAGTGCTAAGTAAAGACAGTTGTGGGGGTGGAGGAGGTTAGAGATCTTTGGTAAAAATCTATTGGGTTTTTTGTTCAAAAGCTATAATTCAGAGAGAGTTTGGAAGCATCTGTTGAAGACCATTTTTAGATATGCTTTGCAGAAATTTGTAGCATCTGTTTAGATTGTTATATGCATTCATATGTTAAAATTTTAACCATTTGAATATAATAGTATCCTTACTTATGTTCAAAATTTGATACTGTCTGTATGTGGGCTTGTATAATTCTGAATTCATAATGTATGTTAAAGAAATTGGTTTTTGAAATGCAATTCACTTTCTCAATCACAGAAGAAGAATAACAATAATCCTGCAGTCTTGGGTTTGAATAAAATATTCAGGACTAGTGCCTCATAATTTTACCTTATATTTATATGGTGCATAATAATACTTTACATTTGTCTGGTACATAATAAAATATCACATTTTTATAATTTGTTTAATTCTTCCAACTGCTCAGGATGAATGTGTCATGAATTCCATTTTACAGATAAAGAAATTGGGAGCAAGAGGTGTTAACTTGCCTGAGTTTACTCAGTGGTAATAATAGTACACGCAGATCTCCACTGCTCACCAAGAGCCTTTTCCACTTTACTGGCAAAGGTTAATTATCAGAATCCCCCTTTTCTCCTACCAAGGTTTGTTTATCTGGTAAAAAAAAAAAAAAACTGTGTGTGGGGAGCTTGGAGAGATGACTTAACGGTTAATAGCACTGGCTGCTCTTGCAAAGCCTGCATGTGTATAGGTGCACCACATGTGTACAGTGACTGTGGAGACCAGAAGAGGACACCAAATTCCCTGGAACTGGAGTTAGAGATGGTTGTTAACTGCCGTGTGGGTGCTAAGAACTGAACCCTCAGTCCTCTGCAGAACAGCTAGTGCTCTTAACCATCGAACTCTCTCTCCAATCCCCACCCCCAATTTTTAAAATAAATCAATAATTTAATTTAAAGGCAAGTAAATAAACAAACTTTATAGTGAGTCTCACACACAGTAGTAGGTGCTCAATATTTGTTTGATCATGGACAATACTATTTTGATAGTTAGGTTGCTTTGAACAGTCACTACAAGAATTTAAGGAAGACATCAAAGTCATGAGGGATTATCGGTCCTATAAATCCTAACAAGTTCCCTTCCATGTGTTCCTACTACATTATTAATTCCATTCCCCGCCTCCCCCCAGAGAGCAAGGAGAGTTGTCCTCATGATCACTGCATCCTTAGTGATCAGCTCAGCACCTGAGGCATCCTCCTGGTGAGGAGTTTTCATGGTGGATGACAGGCACTCCACTGGCCTTTGTTCCATCCAAAGGAGATGTTTCGGAAGAATGCGGAGTGCTTGTGGTTGAGGAAGGAACAAGAGTTGAGGCCGAGGGTGTAGCTCAGTCAGCAGAGTGCATGAAGCCTTAAGTTCCATCCTCAGCACTGCATAAACCAGGCGGGTGACATATGCCTGTAATCCCAACACTTGGAATGTAGAGGCAGGAGGATCAGAATTCAAGGTCATCCTTGGCTACATAGAAAATTCAAGGCCAGCCTGAGATACATGAGACACTGTCTGAAAATTATTTTAAAAGGGAAAGAAAGGAAGGAAAGAAGGAAAGAAGGAAGGAAAGAAAAGAAAGAAAAGAAGGGAAAGAGGAGGAAGAAGAGGGGAAGAAGAGAGGGAAGAGGAGGAGGGGAGGAATGTATGAAGCAATGGGGCTTTTATAAATTGGACTCAGATTTCCATGCTCTTGTGACTCCCTTTCAGCCATTTCTTTCTCTAAGAAAGAGATCCCACCCCCACCTCAAGCCTTTGATTTGTATCCTTTTAGCTGAATGATGCCACCTACGTCAAGGGGCTACCTCCTCTCTCACAGCTCCAGAGAGAACCATCCTAAGAAAGTCAGGGACTGGCCAAATGTAGGACAAGTCCTTACTTCTGACCAAGCAAGCTGACTCTAGCTGGCCATATCTAGAGTGTAAGCTCATCCTTGGGGCTAGGAGTCCCCACCCGGTGGGATTAGGGGAAAGGATGGCATGGGAGCATGTCAGATAACCCAAAACAACAGCTAGCATTTAGCAAGTAGGTCCCTAGAAATGACGGTCCAGGATTTGGGTTGGGGTGTAGAGTGAATCATTTCCTGGAGGAGCTGGTCCCAAACTGAAAAATACTAGGATTCTTCCCTCATTCAAATTATATTCACTCACTCATCACTCACTCACTCACTCACTCACTCACTCACTCACTCACTCACTCATACATTCATTCATTCATTCACCTGACCAGTGTTTTTTGAATTTCTATCAAAGGGTAGGCCTTATTCAAAGTGCTAGATATACTTGTCAGAGACAGAACATGTCCCTGTCCTGAATTCTTCATTCTAACAAAGGGAGACAGGTAATCAAATACATGTGCTATGTCAGCAAGTAGTGAGTGTTATGGAGTGAAGGTAAATGAGACTAGGACAGCAGGAGCCAGCTAATCTTTCTATATGGATGTTACAACAGGCTGCGCTGATGATGAGACATTCGAGATGCCTGAAGGAGATGAGAGGGTGGCGCTGTGGAGATGTCTGGGGATGGACTCTTTGTGTGTGTGTGTGTGTGTGTGTGTGTGTGTACGCCCACATGCACACATGCATGTTCACACACACATGTGTTGTTCCTCAGGAGCTATCCACCTTAATCTTTGAGATAGGATCTCTCACTGGGGCCTAGGGCTCATTGGTTGGCCAGCAAGCCTTAGGAATCTACTTGTCTCAGCCTCCCTGGTTCTGGAATTACAAGCATGTACCGCCATGTTCAGCACTTTTTTTTTGAGTGATTTATTACATAGCTAAAATGGTGATATTATCAGAATTAATAATATAGCATTATTAAAATTACTTTTGAATTTCTTCTTTGATGGTTTCATATATATAGTTTTAGTCATTTTTGCCACCCCCCTTACCTCTCTCATCCCCTCTCTCTCTCCTGCTGAAATCCTTGTTCTTCCCAATAAGTCTGCCTCTTACTTTCGTGTCTTTTTTGCACATGTGACCCATTCAGTTTAATTAGGGTTGTTTGCCCGAACATAGGTGAGAGGTTGTTTACTGGAACCTGGGCAACTTATCAGTGGTTACCCCTGAAGAGAGTGACATCTCCTTCCCCAGCTAACATCAGCTATCAGTAGTCCCTCAGAGAGGAGCAGGGCCTCATGAGCCCCCCACTTCTGTGATGAAATGTTGACAGACCTACATCTGTGCAAGCCCTGTGCAGGTAACCACAGCTGCAGGGAGTTCATGAGTGCAATCATCATGCCACATCCAGAAGATGTCTTTTTGGAGCCTACCTCCCCATGCTGGCTCTTACATTCTTTCCTCTCCCTCTTCCACATGTTCTTTGAGCTTTGGAATAGGTGATACAGACATCTCATTTCAGGCTGACCACTCCACCATCACCTATCCTAAGCACTTCAACCAGTTATGAGTCTTTGCACTAAGGGCTACCCACCACAATAAGAAGCTTCTCTGGCAGAGGCTAGGAACAGCACTAAGCTATGGATGTAAACATGAGTATTTAGAAGGCAGTCTGACATGTCCATTTAGCAACGTAATGGTTGTAAGTTCCCAGTAGGGCCTACAAATTCGTCAGCCATGGGCTCTTGACCAGATTTATAGAACCAGGCATGAGTTTCCTCCTAGGGAGGAGGCCTCAAAGCCAATCAGAGAGTGACTGGCTACCCCCATAACAGTCATGCCACTGTTGCAGAAGCTGGTACATCTTACCTGGCAGGCCACTGTTGTAGCTCCCAGCGTTCACAGCTGAGGAAGACTGTTGATGATGCTTTTTCCCTAAAAAGCCTGCATAGCAATCTGGCACTATGAAAGCTAGCCAGCAGGGAAGAAGCTTCCAGATCATGCCCAGCTTTTTACATGAATTCTAGGGGATTGAACTTGGGTTGGTATCATGCTTGAGTGGCAAGCATTTCACCCATTAAGCCATCTCCCCAGCCCCAGGGAATAGAATGTTTTAAAAGAAGGAAAGAGCCAATGGAAACCCCTGAGGTGTGTACCTATGTACTGCTGCCAGGAAGAGCTAGGAGAGGGAAGGGGGAAGGGACTGGGGGTGGAGGTTGTAGCTCAATGGTAGAGTACATACTTGAGCTCTAGGATCACTCCCAGCATCAAAGTCAAAGGATGGGGGCTTGGTAATGGGCAGTAAGTCCAAGTAGGCATGGAGGGATTTCACTGCATAATTTACTATAAGTTCAAAGAAGCTTCATAACCTCCCACAGTCTGGATAAGGCTCATGAAGACAAATACCAAGGTTGAGGAGCTTGAGATGGATTGGGGAGCCAGGCTGCAAACTGGAATCATTTCTCTGTCAGCATGTCTTGTAAGTTTCCTCAAGACATATCAGAAGAAAAGATTCTGAATTTTGAAAAGTACAGTAAATTATTGTTAATTATTTTTTCCTTCAAAATTAATGCTCAGTCATTTACCTTATTTTCTATTTGTAATCTGTACCCTTGAGCCTGGTAAGACCTAACATCAGCCTCCCCATTCTCTCTCTTTCCCTTTGTGCTTTAAGAATTAGGTTCAGGGGCTGGAGAGATGGCTCAGCAGTTAAGAGCACTGACTGCTCTTGCAGAGGACCCGGGTTTGATTCCCAGCACCTACATGGCAGCTACAAACTATCCTTAACTCCAGTTCCAGGGGAATATGAGGCCCTCTTCTGAGCTCCGCAGCATTACATGACATGGGTGCACTCACGTGCATGCAGGCAACACACTCGTACACATAAAATATAAGAATAATATATAATATATAGATTATATGTATATTATCTATATATTATATATAATCAGGTTCATCAGAATCTGGTTGGTTGTGGTAGAGGAGGCATGAGGTTGCTCACTCACATAAGACCTGGTACACTTGGTTGAGATTTTTAACTTTCTGGTGAGTGAAATGTGTGTCAATGGAGCGTTTTGAACAGAGTAGTAACATGATCTGAACTGTATCTTTCAAGGACTGTTAGCATTGAGACAGAATGTCTAAAGCAACACTGTCCTGTTAAGATGCAGTATGTCACATATGTAACTATAAATTTTCTAGTAGTTATATTTTTAAAAAGGGAGAGAGGTGCTGGAGAGATGGCTCAGCAGTAAGGAGTGCTTGCTGCTCTTGCAGAGGACCAGATTTGTGTTCTCAACACCCATATCCAGAAACTCACAACCTCTTGTAACTCCAGTTGCAGGCGATCCACAGCCTCTTCTGGCTTCCACAAGTACCTGCACACACATGTGAATACACACACAGACCTACACCCATACACAAATAAAAATAAAATAATTCTTCTTTTAAAAGTTAGGCATAAGAGGCTGAGGCAGGATGACTACAAGTTTGAGGCCAGCCAGGGTTCCATAGTGAGAACCTATCTCAAACATAATAACAACAAAACTCTACAAAGAGACAGGTTAAGTCAATATTTATGCATGCATGTGTGCATGTGTGTTGTGCATGTGGGGGGGTGTAGGGGGGTGTAGTATATGTGTTTGTGTGGGGGAGGGTGTGTGCGCTCATGAGTGTGTATGCAGAGGCCAGAAAAGGACATAAGGTGTCTTCTGCTATCACTCTCCACCTTATTATTCCTTTGAGATTGGGTCTCTAGCTGAACCCGAAGTTTACCATTTCAGCTAGGATGATTGGCCAGCAAGCTCCCAGGATCCCCCTGTCTCTGTACCCTAGTGCTAAGATTTCAGGCCTGTGGGGCCATGTCTTGCATTTATGTGTGTGCTGGGATTCTGAATTCAGGACCTAATGCTTGTTCAGCAAGTGCCCTTACCCAATGAGCCATCTTCACAGGCTTGAAGTAACTAATAATGTTATAATGTACTTTAATGTGTCTAAAACATCATTTTAACATATAGTCAGTATAAAAATTGATGGCATCTGGCTTGTTTCAGCATCTGTACTTTCATCTGTCACACCATTGGCCCTTAGACTTTTTTGTTCATGTGTCTTCTGAACGATTTTGAAAATGTAGACATCAAGCATGTTGTAAAGGTGACACTACTTTTTTCACTGTAAGTCATAGGTATTGTGAAAGATGCAATTTCCTACACCTTATAACATTTGTCTTTTTCAAAAAATTATTTATTTTTATTTTATGTGTATCAGAGTTTTGCCTGCATGTATGGAAGTGCACCTGTGTCATGATGCAATGCTCATCCAGGCCAGAAGAGGGCATTGGACCCCCTAGAACTGGAGTTATGGATGGTTGTTAGCTGCCTTATGGGTGCTGAGAACCGGAACTCAGGTCTTCTGCAAGAGCAGTCAGTGAGCCATCTCTCCAGCCCCTGATTTATTTTCTTTATATTCATCCTGTATTCAGCAGCCTTGCTAAATTCATTTATTATTCCTCAGAGGTTATCTGTTTATTCTCTTGGGTTTTCTACATACACAATCACATCATCTGCTAACAATGACAGTTTATTTCTTCCTTTCCAGTCCTCATTCATTCATTCATTTATTCACTCATCTATCTTGCTTTGGCTTTGCCATTCAATGGCTTCTACAGTAGATGTGGTACCAAGTGGCATCCTTAAATGTCTCTTATCTCAGAGACAAAGCTTGTAATATTACTAAGTATAATGTTTTTGTATTTTTCAGATATTACTTATCGAAATAAGGCCTTCCCTCCTATTCTTAATGAGAATACTTATTATAAACATGTATTAAATTTTGTCAAAATTATTTCTGTACTTTTAGAGATCACCTTACTTTCTCCCATTTATTGCTGATCTGACTAACAATGTTAAACAAACTTTGCATTTTGGGAATAAACTTCCCTTACAAAGATGTCTTTCATATATGTGTGTGTGTGTGTGTGTGTGTGTGTGTGTGTGTGTGTGTGTGTGTGTGCTGGATTCAATGAGCTAATTATTTTCTTTAGGGTTTTATGAGCGGGATTAACATGTAATTTTCCTTTTTTTTTTTTGTTCTTTTTGAGACAGGGTCTCCCTGTAGCCCCATCTGACCTGGAACTCACTATGTAGACCAGGCTGGCCTCAAACCTATGCCTGTCTCTGCCTCCCGAGTGCTGGGATTAAAGGTGTGTGCCACCACGCCTGGCTCCTTTCTTTCTTTTATTGTTCTTACATTTCAGCAGCATCAAGATTATACTGGTCTTATAAAACAAGTTGGGACATGTTTTCTTCTTTTCTACTTTCTAGAAGTGTTTGTAGAAGAAAAATGTGTTATTCCATGTTTAGAGTAATTCATTAATTGAGACCTGGAAAAAAATTTTTGAAAGATTTTCAACCATAAATTCATTTTTTGTCTTATATAAATTCTGGAAAACTGTGCTTTTGGTTGTCTTCTTTTTCTATTTTTGCTTTCCTTTTTTTGTAACAGGATCTCACTATGTTGCCCAAGTTAGCCTCAAACTCCTGGATTCCAGATCTTCCTATGTGGCTGGAACTATAGGCTAACACTACCACATCTGGATAAATCATGCAGTTTCAGGGGAGGGGTGTTTCTGTTTGTTTTGCAATATGTTTTTCTTAGGCTTTTTGGAGAAATGGTTCCACTATAGGGCCCAGCTGGACTGCCTCAGCCTCCCAAGTGCTGGAATTATAAACATATACCACCATGCCCAGCTTCTAAATTTTGCTTTTAAAGAAAGTTGCTTTAGTAATTTGATCTAATATCAAAGTTATTTATGGTATTATCCCTTTCATATAAATGCTCATATTATCTGTAGAAATATCTCCTTTTACATTTCTAATATAGGCATTTTATAGAAGATGTTTTAAAATAATCTATCCCTAGATTACTGAAGAATGTATAAATAAAATACAGTATATACGTATAGTATTATTTAGCTGTAAGAAGGAAAATAGTGATGTGATACATCATAAAAACATGCTAAATAAAGAAGCCATTCACAAAAAGCATCATGTTATGCAAGTTCATTAATAAAAATGTCCAGAATAGGAAAACCTATACAGCCAGAAAACAGATTAGAGGTTTTCCATAGCTAGGGGGCTTGGGAAGGTGAAAGAAGTTAGAATGGCTAACTGCCAAAAATCTGGGGTTTCTCTGGGAGACAGTTAAAATATTGTAAAACTGATAGTCGTGAAAACTGCACAACTCTGTAAGCATTGTGAAAAAGCTCTGAATTGTACCATATGTGAATTAGAGCTCAATAAAGTTTCTTTTTAAATCTAGCATTATGGATTTAATCCCCAGCACAACAAAGACCCCAAACCTTATACCACTGGACATATTACATCATCCCTCAGTTTTGCTTGAAACAACAAATTGGAAACCTCACTTGCAAAAGAATTTGTTACCTAACCATTCAATATTTTGAACCTCACTACCAATATCTCCTTTACCCCTGGTTTTGGTATGTTGGCAGTTTGTCCTCCTGGACATTGTACAATAGCACCAGCAAGACAGACTCCACTAGTCCTCAGGAGGATCAGTGTTGGGAACTATTACTTTACATGGAAGTATGCTGAGCATCCTCAGGGAAGTCTGCATATCCGAAGGGTACCAATGTGCTAGTTTGAAGACACTGCCCTAGGCTACAATGCCTCTCGGAACAGGCATATGGGGAGAAAGAGACTGTTCTAGTCTCTACTGCCTATGGAAATGTGTCTGATAGTGGCAAGGCCGTTGGTAAGCCAGTTAGGATCAGCACTTGGGTTGCTGACCCAGACCTGGGTACTTCTAGGTCAGTTCTAGTCTAGACATATGAAGGAGATATACTCAGACCAACCTACCGTTGGGAGCCACAACAATGTAGAAAACAACCTAGACAAGATGACCTTGTTTCACTCAGTGACACTGATCTCAGTGCTGCTTAGCTCTGCCTTAGCTATGTGGACAGCTTCTGTCAGTTCAGGGGATTTATATCGCTGGAAAATGCGATCCCTCATTTTCCCCCTTGCACTTCATCGTGGGTGAATTTAATCTTTGTACCTGTCATGTCTGCTGAGTATATAATTAGCATGCTGACATCTGAGCAGCAGTGTTTCTTGGCTAGCTTTATTTAGGGTGGAAATATTTTTTACTCTGGATAAACTTAGGCACCCCCAACCACCTTATTATTCTGGTTTTAACAGCCTTATTTAACCTTTGGAATATGTCAAGGACACAGAAAGAGTCTAGGTCAGTTAGAGTTACCCTACCCTTTAGAGATGAATAGAATTGGCTCTCCCTGTCTGCCTCTCATTCTCTGGGTCATGCAAAGGTCAGTGCCCTTTTCAACATTCTAATGGTCACCTCTGATTGCAACTTCTATAAATCGTTCCCCTTTGGAGACTGCTTGTTCTCTCCTGCTGTCCATTTTCCCAGGTTAAGGAATTTAGAACTTGCTCTTGTTTGGTGGGATACAGGGTTCAGAAGGGAATCCCCAAAACACGGATGTAGCAGACTTCAGAGTTTGGGGGAACAGGGATTTGCTTCTAAGCAACAAGGCCAGGCATAAAACATGTTGTTCAAGGTAACTTGAATCAGTATTGCCAGGGCCTGGTCACTCATATTTGGCTCAGAATAATTTTTTAAAATTTCCTTATAAAAATGTTTCCAGGTTCTTACCCATTCCTCTAACCTCCACTAAATCTCCAGACTTGCCTGGGTCTAGGTCATCTCATCTCCTTTTCTTCTTTGCTCTAATATTCCTGTACAAAGTCAAAGCCAATTTCCAATTTCTTAGGTAGAGAAAAATCTCTAAACTTTTCCCTGACTCTATGCTCCTGTCTACATATTTTAGAACACCAAACTAACACTTTCAATCTAACATTTATAAGGATTTTCTCATTAAAGTCACAGGCAAGCATTCTGCTCTTTCTCCTCTGTGTGTGTTAGAGATTAGGTCTATGATTTTGTGTGTTTTTAATATAAATCATGAAAAATCCATTTGATAAAAAGGTACGAAATGTTAACAAAATAACAGGACAAGGAGATTTGAGCCAGTCAACACTATTTATTAAGTGCCTTTTATGTTAGGCACTAGGCATAAGGGAAACAAAATCAGACATAATTCTGCCCTTGTGTGGCTTACAGAGCTAGTGTGAAGGAGAAACAACAAACACTCACAGAAGCAAATTGACGCTGAGTGATGAGTACCAGCAAGATGGGTGCAGTACTGTGAGAAAAAGACATTTATCTAGCAGGAGGTGGGGCAGGCAAGCCTCCATGAGGCCCAACGGCACAGTTGTGATCTGAAGACACAACTAGGTTAACTTGGGGAGAGGCAAAAGGCCATTCCGGGACAAGGAAGCAGGCCACCAGAAGACTCTGCAACAGACTGAAAGAAGGCCCATAGGGCTGTGCTACAAGCTTGGGTAGTGCTGTGCAGTAAGAGTAGGTTAGATAGAGGGGTAAGTAAAGCAAGACCATTATGAAGTTTCAAGCCAGGGAGAGGTGGCTCAGATTTGCACTCTGAGAAAAACCACGTTGGCTGCAGTACAGATGATGAACAGGGATATTACAAGGACTTGAGCTGAACTTGAGCTGCCTGGAGTTGGAGTACCTATGTGGAGACAATACTGCCTACTCAGAGAAGTGACTCACCTATATAGGTGTGTTTTAATGGAATTGCTGTACTAAATGGATACATACAAATCATCAAAATATCCACAGTACTAGTGAATTTATAAAGCTTAAACAACTAGCAGTCCTCTGCCACCAACAAAAATGCAGTCACCCCTCCCCAGATTCACCCCTTCCACCACAGATCTCTTCTCCACTCAAAAAAAATTACTGGTACATATTAATTGTACAAAATAATGAGTTTCATTATTAAACTTTCATACACTCTTAATCTGACTCCACTTTCAACCATTTATCTGTTAATCCTTTTCTCCTTGTTTTTTTGGTTTTGTTTTGGCGGGGGGATCAAGTAGGGAGACTGGGGATCCAACCCAAGGCCTTATATGGCTGACTGCTCTACTGCTGAGCTACACTCCCAGCCCTTCTTGCTGCTTTTTTTTTTGGTCTTTTTTTGAGAGAGGGTTTTCCTGTAGCCCCAGCTGTCTTGGAACTCACTATGCAGACCAGGTTGGCCTTGAACTCATAGATATCTGCCTGCCTCTGGCTCCCAAGTGCTGGGACTAAAGGCATGCGCCACCACACCCAACTTCTCCTTGCTTTTTAAAACATAATATGCTTAAACGGTTGCTTTCTAGTTTTACACACTGAAGAGAAGGAATATTTCACACTGCCATCCCATACTCCCACCTAAACTCTATTCTTTTCTGTCAAGATGGACTACTCAGTCATGGCCAGCACTTCCTTTTCCCTATAAGAAAAAGACTTGGGGCCTGGGTATGTAATTCAGGTGGTAGAGTGCTTGCCTAGCATGTGCAAAGTCCTGGTGTGGGGACACACGCCTGTTATCCCAGCTTCTGGAGTGGGAGGCAGAAGTATCTGAAGATCAAGGTCATCCTTGGCTATATATTGAGTTCAAGGCCAGCCTGGGCTACATGAGATCCTATCTCACAGTGTGTGTGTAGGGGGGAGACAACAATGAGATTCCCATTTATATCATTCATTATTTTATTATCCCAAAAATCTATCAGAAAGGGCAGATGTAGTACATTTCATTATGAACTTAAACCTTTGTGAGGATAAAGATGCTATTATTGTTCATTTGTCATGGACACATTGAAAGAAATAAGGATTTTTATCTCATTAAAGAAGGAAAAAGTGGCAAAATTTCAAGCTGGCATTAGAGTATTAAAAGAAAACACAGTTTAAAGGCCAGCATGGTGGTGCATGCCTTTAATCCCAGCACTCAGGAGGCAGAGGCAGGCGGAACTCTGTGAGTTCAAAGCCAGCCTGGTCTACATAGTGAGTTCCAGGCCAACTGGGTCTACAGAGAGACCCTGTCTCAAAAAGACCAAATAAACAAAGAACTAAAATCAATAAAATAAATCATAGTTTAATTATATGTGTTAATTGAAAGATGTAATATTATTTATACTGGGAGACAAAAAAATCTTTCCATGCTATGAATGAAATGCAGTACCTCAGACTTTCTAAGCAAGTGCTCTACCACTGAGCTACATCCCCATCCTAAAAATAATCTTGATATGATTGTCTTGGGACAGAAGCATTCAAAAGGTTATGGCCAGGTCTGGTGGCACATACTCCCTGCACTCAGGCAGGAGGACTGCAAGCTTGAGGCCAGCTTGAGCTATACAGAGAGACCTTGTTAAAAAGGAGAGAAGACAGGGGGTGGGGTTTAGAGAGGCTATTATCTGATGAAGTCCATATCTTCAGTGGAATAACAGGCCACGCCCCTTGGCTATCAGGAACATGAATGAGCATGGCAACAAGGAGGTGATTTCTAAAAGAACCTGAAAACATATGGGAATTTTTTTTTTTTAAAAAAAGATAAGAGTCCCACTGCATCGCCCAGGCTGGCCTGGGTCTGAAATTCTCCTGCCTTAGTCTCCCAAATGCTTGCTGAGATTATGGATTTGTGCCATCATTGCTGACTGTCAGATGTTTAAATACTCAGAGAAAGGGCTGGAGAGATGGCTCAGTGGTTAAGAGTACTGACTGCTCTTGCAGAGGACCCAGGTTCGATCCCCAGCACCCACATGGTAGCTACGAATCGTCCTTAACTCCAGTTCCAGGGGAATCCGAAGCCCTCTTCTGACCTCCTCTGACCTCCGCAGCATAGAATGACACAGGTGCACTCACATACATGCAGGCAATACACTCATACACATAAAAATAATAAAGAAAGTATTTAAATACTCAGAAATAAATTACAAAGAGGGAAATACTCAGAGATCTAAGTATTTATGCACAAGAGTATCCAATTTTAGAAACAGTAAATAATCTCAGTGCTCCAAAATAAAGAGACTAAGTGATACTACAACTATAGAACTATATGATTACTAAATTGACACTTTCAGAGAACATATGGTGCTATGAAAAAATATTGAGGACTCATCTTCTGTCAGGTGTTTTGTTTTAAAGCCCTTAGTGACTGTTCCCTCCTTCGTTCATTAATTTGTCCCTTTATACTTTTTTATTCTTCCATCTGATATTATCTTCCTACTGCCAAAAATAATGCCTTAGAGTTTCTTATAGTGGGTTTTCTGATAATAAACTCTTATATTTTGTTTGGCCAATAAAATATATTTTACTTTAAGAAAATAGGGAGTTTAACCTACATGTAAAAATATGTACGTGTAAGATACACACATGTATAAGTATATATAAAATATCTATATCTATATCTATATATATATACCCTCAATTTACATACATAGAAAAAAACTTTTTTATTTTTTCTTTTTACTAGTCTACCACCCATACCCTTCAGAACCATATGGGAGGCTTATCAGAAATGCAGTCTCGGGTTCCTCTCTGGATCTACTCACTTTGTCTTTGGAAGCAGAGGCAAAGGCTCTCTGTCCACCTACACTCAACTCGTACTGCAGCTTCAAGGCCACTAGGCTGGAAGCAGAAGCTCTCTCTAGGTGGCAGAATTATGAAGAGTCATCTTTTCTTGACTCCTAAAAAACAATTCTCTACCAAGCAAATATTGCTTTTATGACTCAAAGTTTATTAAGAACATGTGGCCTGAGTATTTAAAAACAAAGTTGATTTAGGGCCCATTTGGCAAGTCTAAATAACTTCTGAGACCTGGACAGTACGTATTTTTAAATCTAAAATAAGCATTTATCTATAAACTCTTGACAGTTGAAAGTCAGGCTAGGGCAAAGTACTGTACTAAGTGTAGATATGGAAATCATTACCTGAATAAATGGTGAAGGAAAAACATATCAATGTAATGATTTCAGAAGTAAAAGGAATAGCATTTCTCAGTAATCCAATGTGTTCCATAGCAAAAATGGGATTCAGTGATCAAACATGTTTGGGCACAGCAAACATTAGAAACCATTTTCTCTCTGTTAACCATGAGACCATTCTAGGTTCTGAGAAGTCTAACATAAGCTCCACTGTTAATTCTAGCTCTACAAATTCTCTGAATTCTGCTATGATTAAAAATAAATTATAGGCCAGAGGAGGGTCCAGAAAGAATTCTCACCCTGAGTTGATCCCCTACACTGGGCCAACATCTCAGTCCTTTTCCATGGTCTCTGGGGGCTTAGCCCACGTTTATTTATAGAGCCTGATTCTAAAAGCATGGTTCAAGTTAGCTCCCAAGTAACACTCAGGAGGAGTAAAATTGAGTGCCAGGCTATACAATGGGAACACACAAAGGAGCTAGATATTTGTTTACTTATCTGTCTACCACTAGGACTAGACTGCAAGCTCAGGAATGTGGCTAAAACACAAAACCTGGCACACATTTGGCACTCAGGGAAGAAGGCATTGCCCAAATGGACCCTATATTAACTGCTTTCTAATATTCATGACTCACTGATGTTCTTTTAATAAACTTTGAATCATAAAAAGCAATGTTTGCTTGGTAGAGAATTGTTTCTTAAGATTCATGAAAAAAAGATTCAAGAAAAAGCCATTTGGGGCTGAGATGTAGCTCACTGGTAGACTGCTTGCCTAGTACACACAAGGTCCTGAGTTCAATCCCAGAGCTGAAAAAATATTCTTGACCAATACAATAATGAAATGAGCTAGGCATAAATATGTAAGAATACCTTGTAGTGTGTACACATGATATCAAGGCTTCAGTTCATTCAAAAACTACATGCATCCTTTCTATAAGTAGACATTCTAAGGATGTAGAGGTGACCAAGACATTACCATCACCCTCAAGGGCTCCATGCAGTGGCGATAACAGTCCTAGCCATTCCTTCTTGTATATATTTGGGCACATAAGTATCTGATTAATGCTTCCATAAATTGAACTTGGAAATCAAGTCACATTTTAAACCTGACCAAACTTGAGGGCAGAGACCCTAGAATCAGATAGAATCCAACCATTTTAGAAACTGCAAATGATACAGTAAAATAGCTGTCCTGATCATCCCTGCTGTAACAGTCTCCACAACCAATCAGCAGCTCCAAATTTTAACCAGAGAAACCCTAGAAGTCAAAGGAATTTAACAGCAAACACTGACAATGTCTCTGAACATGTATACTTGAAAGTGTCTAGGCTCTTGTAATGTTAAGAGAGGACTGAGAAAGGGGTTCAATAGAGTTGACAGCCGCTGCCCTGCAGGACTTCTCCACACCTTCATGCACTGCTGCACTCCATGAGTGCACTGCCTTACATAACCTCACAACAATCCTGTGAAGTAGGCTTCATTCTTTTTAATTTTAGAGATAAGGAAGCTGAAGACACTAAGAAATAATAAATAACCTATTCCATGCCACAGAAAGGAAGATACAGAATGCAACTCTGAAATCAGGTTTTGCTGGTACCAAAGGCTGTTTTCTGATCATTATAAGCAATGCTGCTTTTACTGTGTTGATGGGCACTAGCCCAGTCCGAGGACACAAAATTCCCCAGACTGAATTGTTGAGGAAGCCATTTGAATGACTCAGTACTCTACACTAACTTCCTATGGAACATACTTAGAAATCCTGTGAGGCAAGTGATTCAGAGATGTCGAACAACAGAGAGAAAGGAAGTGGAAGGCGACTCACAAGGAAAAGCTATTCTAGAAAGAACACATTAAAATTATGCTTAAAGAAGTATTACTAGGGACATGTAAATTAAACCTTAGTTTGATAGGTACCATTTTTATCCCCACATTCATAAGCTTCACTTGATGACTAATTTTTTCCAAATAATATTTGAGATGGCATTTCAATTCTGACATATTGAACCTCTATTGAAAGACTCAGCTTATCTATTAATTCAACTCATTATGTCACTAATTTTGGCAAAGCATATTCACATTGGGAATATGTTTTAACTTGTGTCTCTCACTACAATTTGCATTTTAACATTAGGCAATTATTATGCAGGACTAACCCGAACTGTGCAGAACATATGGCATTCCTGACCCTTCTGACTAAACATCAGAGCTACTACCACCCCCTTCAATCACTGTGACAAGGAGCTACCACCACCCCCTTCAATCACTGAGAAGAAAGACAATTTCCACAATATCTAATTCCTGGGGGAGTACCTAGAACCATGGGTTAAAAGAAAACCAGAATGCTGAATAAAATGCTAAGATAAATACCTGGCCCAAACCTGCCTGAGTATTCCGGCAAAACCATCAGCCTGCTACTATCACTACTGCACATAGACGGCCTCAACTATCTTTATCTATGTTAATAACACAAGTTCTGTATAAACTGCCAAAGTAGCATTTTTTTTAGTCAAGAGGGCCATATCCTGGAAACTCTGCCAATAATGGTAATTAAGTGGAGCAAAGGTAAGGCCAAGGCTGCCTGGAGTATTGGCATCTGTGGCAGTAGCCACAAAATGAGAAGAATGCTGGATTTTCTTTTATCTTTTAAAAAGTGATTTATTATTAAAATCTTGTTTCCTCTCACTACTGAGTCAGCTCAGCAACAAAACTCCATTTTTTAGGATTATTAGAGCCAAAATAATTTTACAAGAAAAACAAAAACAAAAACAAAAAAACCCCCCAAAACTACCAACATCAAAACACCAAAAATCGGGAGTGCAGTTTTGTTTTGGCGGCATATTCATAGGCAAGTCCATAAGCGTTTGGGAGCGCTGATTTCATTTCTTGATGGGAATGCCAATCACCATAAAATCCTCTGCCAGAGTCACTTCTTGGAGACCTAGCACTGACTCAGCTTGCTTTTTCAGTTCTGCAGTGCCATCTGTTTCTCCTTCTCTGGCCAAGGCAATCGGTTTGTACCTTTGACTGAAGTGAGTCAGAACCAGCCTCTTCGCACAGCACCGCTTTGCAAACCTTGCTGCCATCTGTGGAGTGCTGTGGCCGTGCTCCTTTGCTTTGTCCATTTGGGAATCATCCAGGGTCGCCTCATGGATCAACAGGTCTGCATCAAAGCACAGCTTCACTCCTCCATCACCCACAACCCCAGAACAGTCACCCAATATGCAGATCTTTCTTCCAATGATGGGTTTTTTTAAGACATCTTGGGGAGAAATTGTAACTCCATTTTCCAAAACAACAGAAATACCATTTTTCAGCTTCCCATAAGCAGGACCTGGTGGAACGCCTGATGGTGAAGCAGATAATATTATATTAGGTACAGAATTATGACTTGTTAATAGGCTACTTTAACAGCACAGCAAATAGAAAAGGCATTCAATTCCTTTCATAACCATTATGTTTTCCTACTTATAGAAAACTAGAATATTTATACATTTTAAAAGTTCAGTGTTGGCTGCTGGGTATTAGCAATTTTATACTTATAAATTTTCCCATGCACATGTATGAGATGACTTTTATGCTAAATTCTACCTTACTACAGCCACAAGATACCAGCTTCGGTTTTCTGCTTTACCCAGGAATAATAGTTTTTGAGGATGCTTTGTTTCATATAAGCTCATCTTTGGGTCAAATACAAAAGCATATCTAAACAATGACATAATCAATATCCCTAGTCAAGACAGGTTCCTATGAACTGACTAACTTAATAAGAAACTTATCAGAGAGGACTATTTGGATCATAAGACTAGGCTTATAAGATGCAATAGCTTAGTGGGTCAAGATACTTGTAGCTGGGCTGGAGAGATGGCGCAGTGGTTAAGAACACTGGCTGTTCTTGCAGAAGACCCAGGTTCAAATTCCAGCATCCACATGGCAGCTAGCAACTGTCTGTAGCTCCAGTTCCAGGGGATCCGACAGCCTTTTCTGTCCTCCATGGGCATTTCGTGATATGGGTGCACTTACCTACATGCAGGCAATACACTCATACACATAAAATAAAAATAATAAATACAATATTTTTTAAAAAAGATACTCGTAGCTAAGCCTGACAACCTGAGTGTGAGCCCTGGATCCACATGGTGGAAAGAGAGAACCAACTCCCTCAAGTTATCCTCTGACTTCAATATGCACAACATGGTGAGTGAACACACACACACGCACACACACAAAATAAATAAATAAATGTAATTTTTCATACACATTTAATCTTGGTGGATAGTGGCAGTTCCAGATTTCCAAAGTTCAGTGTTGTAGTAGTCTAGACTAACACTCTGGATAATTCTTATAAACAAGTGTATGATCACCAATTCTAGTAGAGATAATGTTTAAAGTTTCCAAATATAATAGCATTTCTACAAGCTTTTAGATAACGAAAATACCTTTAGCTTAAGTCACTTTTCGTTATTATTTAGCAATTTAGTCAATGTTGAATGAGTAAGCAAGGTAGACAGAGAAAGAAATCCTTGAGGTAGCTGGCTGTTATTGTAAGGGTAAGAACCATGGCAAAAGTTCTCAGACTACAGATGTCACTGAAGGGCTGTGGAGAAGCCTCAGTGGGTAAAATGCTTGCTGAGCAAGCATGAGGGTCTGAGTTCAGACCACTAGCACTCATGTAAAAGATAGGCATGGCAGCGTGCATATGTAAATCAGCCTTAGAAGGACAGGGGGCTGATGGACACTAGGGGCTCATGAGCTAGCCAATCTAGCCACAACGACAAGCTCTAGGTGCAGTGAGAAGCCTGTCTCAAAAAATAAGATGGAGGGCAACTGAGGATGGTCCCTGATGCTAACCTCTGGCCTCCACATGCACACACAGGTGAGGACACACATACATACCCTACACAAAGATGTCTTTGAAAGCATACTTCAAGAATGTGCATATCTCTAGTTCTTACCAATCTAGAGGCAGAGAGGCAGGAGGATCATGAGTTTGAAACCAGACTACAATAATGAGTTCTAGGCCATCCTGGGCTAGAGTGAGGCCCTATATCAAACAAAAATAAAAAGTAGAAACAGGAATTAAAAAAAAAAAACACTTCAAAAATAAGACATGGAGATCAGGGGTATAGTTCAGTGGCAAAAGCACATGGGAGACCTTGGGTTTGAACCCTAACATAGACAAAAAGAAACCCAAAATAAAATAAAAAGGAAAGCAGAAGGAAATAAAAATTATTCTTAGGGGGCTGGAGAGATGTCTCAGCAGTTAAGAGCACTGGTTGCTCTTGTAGAAGACCAGGGTTTGATTCCCAACACCCAAACAGTGGCAAACAACCGTCCATAACTCCAGTTCCAGGGAATCCAATGCCCTCTTCTGACCTCTGTGGGCATTTTACAACATGAGTGTACTTATATATATGCAAGCAATACATTCATATACATAAATTTAAAATGATAAAATATTTTTTAAAAATCATGAATTACCGCCGGGCATGGTGGCGCATGCCTTTAATCCCAGCACTTGGGAGGCAGAGGCAGGCATATCTCTGTGAGTTTGAGGCCAGCCTGGTCTCCACGGTGAATCTAGGACAGCTGGGGCTACAGGGAGACATTGTCTCAAAAAGACCGAAAAATAAAAAAGAAAAATCATGAATTACCAACTCAAACCACCTTGTCAACCAAAAGCACATGCCTAGAACATGGAGGTCCTGGGTTGGAACCCTAGCATGGTCAAAAAAACAAACAAAAACCCAAAACAAAAAGGAAATGAAAATAAATTATGGATTTAAACTATCACCAACTCGAACCACCTTGTGAACCAAAATAGAGCTAGGCCCGGTACCACAGGCGTATAATCCAGCTTCTCAGGAAACTGAGGCAGGATGATCACAAGTTTAAGGCCAACTTGGGCAACTTAGTGAGACCCTGTCTCAAGCAAAAAATAATCAAAGGGTTAAAAATACAGCTCAAAGGCAGAGAGTACTTGCCTAGCTTGTGCCCTAGATTCAATTCCCAATATGAACAAAGAGAGAAAGAAAAACAAAAACAAAACAAAACTGTGGATCTAGAAAGCTAACAAGAATACAAATATACTGCACATTTGAGTTTTGTTCTGAATAGCATCTTTGGGTCTCCAGAATGTTCTTAATAAGCAAAATTTAGGCCAAGAAAGTAACTGTTTACATTTACCATACAGGAAAATGGGTTACTCTGACACCTCTAATGGCTTCTGTTAAAAAGGTTTATCTGGGCCAACTGTATGGCCTTAAACACCCAAAAGGAAAGTATAACCAAAGATTAAAGAGGCTAATATAATTTCTTAAGAGTCCATATGTATAGCTAAAGGCTACATAACAAGCAACAGTGCCAGACAGGCGATACCTTCTTTTGAGTTGTTGGCTAGGGTGACCAAAGGGACTCCCAAATAGTAACCCAGCATAGAACTGGGAAAATGAACAGCAGACCCCAATCTTATCTAAAGGAATATTGACAACTGATTGCTGCTAGATCAGGAACAGCTGACCCTCCTGGAACAAAGACTTCTAGATCGCTGACTAGATTCACCAGCTAGACAACGGTGAACAGCTGGGGTTGCCAACAAAGCAGACAGTAGCAGGGACAAGAGAGTATAAGGGCTCTAGTGGAGGGAGGGAAAGAAAAAAAAAAGGCTCCAGCACTAAGAAGGAAAAGCACACTTACCAAGATCTTTTAGCTTCTGTGCATTGAGTTTACCTGGTCGCTTCTTTTCTACCACTGAAAAGCCGAAGGAGGGAATTCTGTGAAAGAGGCGAAATGCTTTTACAACAAATTGCTCATCATCAACTAGATGGTATGAATTTTCTTCTGAGTCTAACAGGATAGTTCGTCCTTGTCCTTCTTTGGGGGAGTTGTCTGCTTCATCCACATGTGGAAATTCTTTTAGTTCTTCTGTAGGACATTGATCGATTGTCGGTACTAGCTCATGGACCACATAAGGAAAGACCAACTCTGTGTGGGAGAGCTCCATGGTTCGCCAAATAAAGTCCCGAAGCCCTACAGGGCCATAGATTTCAATGGGTTGTCTGGTGACCGCAGAGCCACTCTGTAGACTGATTGTACAGAGGAGCCCGGGAAGGCCAAAGAAGTGGTCTCCATGAAGATGTGTGATGAAGATCTTGGTAATTCTCCCTTTTGATTGAGACAAAGAAATATATTTGGAAATTTTTCAGAAATCAAAACCAAGACAAAACTATTTAATAATCCCTCATCTCCCTGTGAGGGAGATTAAACCTTGAGCATACTACTAGATGAGTGCTCTACCACTGAGCTACCACTGAAGTATAGCCTAGGTCCCCTAACAAAGCTATCTGAAACAAGCTTAGCAACCACTTATATAAAAAGTAGTAAGCTGAATTTAGAAATTTTGTGTTTCTACAAGTTTATTTATTCCTTTACATTTTGCTACATGACTCCAGAAAAAAATAAAGATAGGTATTATTGTATTTGTTTGATTGATTGGTTGTGTGTATGTGTGTACACATAGTGTTGTATGGGCAGTGTACGCTCATGAATGTATGGATATGCAAGTATACAGAAGCAGAACAGGATAATGTCTTCCTCTACTGCTCGCTACCTTACTGCCTTGAGCCAGGATCTCTCACTGAGCCAGAAGCTCACCATTGTGGATAGGCTGGATGACCAATGACCTCCAATTGTCTTCTTTCCCAATACTGGAGTTCCCAGCTTTTTGCATGGGTGTTGTAGATTTGAAATCAGGACCTTATGCTTGCACAGGTAAATGCTCTTACCCGAGCCATCTCTCCAGTCCTGCTTGGTTGCTTTTTTTAAAAATATTTTATTTATTATTTTTATTTTATGTGCATGAGTGTATTGCCTGCATATGTGTAAGTGCAACTGTGTCGTGCAACACTGGTGGAGGACAGAAGAGGCTGTTGGATCCCTTGGAATTGGAGTTACAGACTGCAGTTACAGTTGTTAGCTGCCATGTGGGTGCTGGGTTTCGAACACAGGTCTTCTGCAAGAACAGCCAGTGTTCTTAACCACGGAGCCATCTCTCCAGCCCCTTGGTTACTTTTTGAGATAAGATCTCACTCTATAGCCCAGGCTGGTCTGGAACTCACTATGTAGCTCCAGCTAGCCTTGAACTTGTGGCAATCCCCTGTCTCAGCTTCCCAAGTGATGGAATTATAGGTGTGAACCAAGAAGTTGAGCTTCACTGAATGGCTTCCAGTAAGACACTATTTTTTTTTACATGAACATCTCCAAATTACAGTGTTTTACAGTTTTCAGAGTGTTTTCCTATACATTCTCTTACTTTTTAAAAGTGAAATATGAAAGTATACCAAAATAATTTACTTGAGTAGATAGGCCTCAAGTGTCAAAGCATCTGTCAGTTACACTGCCCCCTACTGCTCCCTCTGAGAATAGCAAACATGTACTTAAAGCAAAACAAAATGTTCTGTTGGCTCTAATTGACTGAACCTGAGCCTGAACCCCAAAACTGCCTTTTAAGGTCTCTAGACTGGACAGATTCTCCAAAAAGGACAGTTCCCGTGAGGTTGTGGGGAAGGATAAAAAGGAAAAGGAGTGATAAGAGAAGTAGGGAGAGAAAAGAAAAGGGGGAGGAGAGGAACAAAGTGAGAAACAGAGAGAGGATGTGACCAACAGAAGCCAGCATGCAGACTGGGGGAGACTCTGGTGATACTATGTGAAGGCACACTGGCCTAGCTCTTGTTTCCAGGCTGTACCTACTCAACAGCTTTTTCAGCAGAAGTTGGCTTAGCTTATAACCTGATTTAACTAATGGTAAACTGAATTTACTGCTGGTATATGACAGGATGCCACATCAGCATTTTCTGAGATGCACCACAAGCATTTTGAAAGCAACAATCACAACCAGCACATTTCCAGTAGGACAGGCTTCTAGGCCCAGCTCAAGGGCCACCTATCTTAAGCACTTGATACCATAAAAGTACAGGAGCAGTTTATTGGTACTATAAAAGAACAGGAACAGTTTATTACGATGTGATTTGTTCTGACAGCAAATGTTCTCAAAGCGAGTCTTCCCAGATTGACTCTGCCCAGCTCAGGCTGCAGAGGCAGAGAACAATGGATGGGCCCCTGAGAACTCCCAGGACACTACTTTTGCTTTTTTCTTTTACAGATTTTGTTTTTAATTTAATTTTTTTTTTTTGGGGTCTTTTTTGAGACAGGGTCTCCCTGTATCCCCAGCTGTCCTAGAACTCACTATGTAGATCAGGCTGGCCTTGAACTCACAGAGATCTGCCTGCCTCTGCCTTCTGAGTGCTGGGATTAAAGGTGTGCACCACCACGCCCAGCTTGTTTTTAATTTTTAAATTGTTTTGTGGTGCTGGGGATTGAACCTACAGTGTCATACATATTACACAAGCACTCAAACACTGAGCTATAGTCCCAGTCCTATTTTTTGTCTTTGTTTAGATGGGATTTTAACTTCAACCAAAAGGACAGGCCTAGAATTTTGCCATTTCCCCATCCAGGCTGCTTCTAAGTGTGACTGAGGACTCAGACAAAATGATTATAGCAGTCACTGAGTCCAGATTCCATGCTGGCCTCAAAAATCCAACAAGAGACTATGCTTCCCTGGGCCTGCACAACCCGCAGGCCTCTCTCCGATCCACAGGCTCTCTCTCAGGGGAGCACTCTGGACTTGCCCCCCCCCACCTCCCTCTACTTCCCTGGGCCTGCAGGACCAGCCAGCCTCTTTCCTGGATGCCAGGGCTGACCTCTCCTCTTCCTGATCCTTTGCATCCAGACCAACCCGGCTCCTCAGTGCAGTCCCCAGAAACCATTGGGGCCGCTTCCCACCCCCATCTTCCTTTGCATCTCTGGGTGGCACAGCCACCAGCTGCCCTAAACCAACATCTTACCTGGGCCTGGCTCCCAGGCCAGTCCAACCCCCAAATTCCTGGGGCCAAAATCTATCTTGGAAGGATCCAGACCTTAGGAGAAAGCCTGAGAGCATCTGATCCTAATCTGACTTGAGCCTCTGTGGGAACTCCTGAAGACAAAAGCAATCTGGCCACTCCAATGTAAAATCAAAAGAGAGAACTGGAAGCTTAGAGGAACCAGCTTTTCATGCCCAAAAAGTAAACCACAAAGGCACATAAAGTTCACAAAA
>NW_008360302.1:1862473-1863136 GCF_000622305.1 Nannospalax galili
TGTAAACAGAAATAAAAATGACAGGATTCAATACCCATCTTTCATTAATAACTTTAAATACTAATGGACTGAACTCCCTCATCAAAAGGCACAGACTACGTGAATGGATTAAGAAACAAAACCCATCTTTTTGTTGTCTGCAATAAACACATCTCACTTTCAAGGACAGACACTATTTTAAAGTGAAAGGATCGAAAAAAATATACCAAGCAAATGGTACTAAGAAAAAAGCAGGCATAGCAATTCTGACAAAAATAGACTGTAAACTAAAACTAATCAGAAGAGATAAAGAGGGCCACTTCATTCTGATCAAAGGAACAATGAATCAAGAAGATATTACAATCATGAACATATATTCACCAAACTCTGGTGCACCCAACTTCATAAAAACAATACTACAGGACTTTAAGACCCAGATTAATCCCAACTCATTAATAGTAGGGGACTTCAATACCCCACTGTCTCCATTAGATAGGTCAATAGGTCAGAGAGTTAACAGAGAGACGTCTGAATTAAACAATACCATATATAAATGGACGTAACAGACATTTACCAAATATTCCACCCAAGCACCAAAGGACATACTTTCTACTCAGCACCCCATGGAACCTTCTCCAAAATTGACCATATACTGGGGCACAAAACAAACCTCAACAAATACAA
>NW_008360302.1:1863933-1864501 GCF_000622305.1 Nannospalax galili
ATTTACATCCAATACTACTTAATTTATTCAAAAAGATAGAAATGGAGGGAGAACTTCCAAATTCCTTCTAAGAAGCCAGCATGACTCTAATACCAAAGCCAAGTAAAGAAAGAAACAACTAAAAAAGAAAACTATAGACCCATATCCTTAATGAACATAGATGAAAAAATTCTCAACAAAATGCTTGCAAACCGCATACAGACACACATCACAAAGATCATCCACCATGATCAAGTCAGTTTTATCCCAGAGATGTAGGGATGGTTCAATATACAGAAGTCAATAAATGTCATAAATCATATAAATGGGCTAAAAGACAAGAAGTACATGGTCAGCCTTTGACAAAATTCAACATGCATTTATCTTCAAAGTCCTAGAGGGAATTGGAATGGAGGGAACATATTTCAACATGATTAAAGTCATATATAACAAACCCACAGCCAACATCATCCTAAATGGAGAAAAACTGGAAGCATTCCCATTGAAATCATGAACCAGAAAAGGCTGTCCACTATCTCCACTTCTCTTTAACATAGTGCTTGAAATGCTTGCATGAGCAATAAGACAA
>NW_008360302.1:1864725-1866098 GCF_000622305.1 Nannospalax galili
TACAACAGCTTCAAAAAATAAAATATTTCAGAATAAACCTGACCAAAGACATTAAAGAGCTCTACAATGAAAAATTTAAATCTTTAAAGAAAGAGATTGAGGAAGACATCAGAAGATGGAAGACTCTCCCATGCTCATGGATTAGAAGAATTAATATTGTGAAAATGACCATCCTACCAAAAGTCATTTATAGATTCAATGCAATGCCAATCAAAATCCCCATGACATTTTTCACAAAATTGGAAAAAACTATCCGAAGATTCATATGGAAGCACAAAAGACGTCGGATAGCCAAAGCAACACTGAGCACTAAGAGCAATGCCGGGGGCATTACTATACCAGATTTTAAGCTGTATTACAGAGCTATAGTCATAAAAACAACATGGTCCTGGCACAAAAATAGACCCATAAATCAATGGAACAAAATTGAAGACCCAAACATGAGTAATACGATTTCAGCCATCTGATATTTGACAAAGAAGCCAAGAATATTCACTGGAGGAAAAAGAGCATGTAGCAAATGGTGCTGGCAAAACTGGATCTCCACCTATAGAAGAATGAAACCAAACCCCTAGTTTTTACCCTGCACAAAAGTCAATTCCAAATGTATCAAAGACCTCAATGTGAAGCCTGAAACTCTGAAACTGTTAAAAGAAAACATTGGGAAAAACCTACAAGATATAGGTGTAGGAAAGGATTTTCTAAACCAGACATCAATTGCTCAGGAAACAAGGGCAAGAATTAACAAATGGGACCTCATTAAACTAAAAACCTTCTGTACATCAAAGGAGGCAACCAGGGAAGCGAATAGAAAACCCACAGAATGGGAGAAACCAGCAACACAGCTGACAGAGGTTTAATAACCAGAATATATAACCAACTCAAAAAACAGTGAATCAAGACAAGAAGCAACCCAATTAAAAGAGGGCTAAGGAGCTGAACAGAGAGTTCTCAAAAGAAGAAGTAAAGATGGCTATGAAACATCTTAAAAGATGTTCAACATCACTAATAATCAGGGAAATGCAAATTAAAACCACTTTAAGATTTCATCTTACCCCAGTCAGACTGGCTAAGGCCAAGAGAACAAATGATAACAAATGTTGGAGAGGATGTGGGGAAAGGGGAACACTCATCCACTGCTGGTGGGGCTGCAAACTTGTTCAACCCCTATGGAAAGCAGTGTGGAGAACTCTTAAAACTACAAATGAACCTACCATTTGACACAGTTATACCACTCCTTGGCATATACCCAAAGAACTCATCCTATTGCAGAGACACTTGTACATCTGTTTGTTGCTGCTCTTTTCACAATAGCTAAAAGAGGAAGCAACCTAAGTGTCCCTCAATTGATGAATGGATAATGAAAATGTGGT
>NW_008360302.1:1866149-1887846 GCF_000622305.1 Nannospalax galili
GGGGTTTTTTTTGTTTTGTTTTGTTTTGTTTTTGGTCTTTTTGAGACAGGGTCTCCCTGTAGCCCCAACTGTCCTAGAACTCATTATGTAGACCAGGCTGGCCTTGAACTCACAGAGACCCGCGTGCCTCTCCCTCTAAAGTGCTAGGATTAAAGGCATGCACCACCACGCCCAGGAAAAGAAAGAACCTGAAAGAGAATAACAGTAAGAAACAGGCGTTAATAAGGGAGATATGGATAAAAATTGGGTTAGTTTAAGGGAGGGGGGAGGGAAGGGTATACAAGGAACCTAGGGGATAAGGGGAAAGAAGGGGCTCAAGAGAGGTAGGAGCATAGGATAAGGGTATTAGTAAGGGAGAAAGGGGGGAAATGGGGGCACCTTAAGTGGGAAAACCATGGTGGAGGGGTGAGACAATGTGAGAGATAAATAATGCCCAACTAGCTTTGGAAACCAGAGGGAACCATATTACTCCTACAACCTACTGACAAATTATACATAGCAGATCAAGAAATATATGTCGAGGTAAGGTTTATCTGAGAACAATTGGTCTTTGCCCAAGATTTATCTACATGACACACAGTAATTGAAAGTACCAGACTGCTGGAACTAACCTTCTTAGATGTTTAACAGACATACTTTGAGGCCTATACTAATTTGGTCAGAGAAAAAAAGAATTCCCAGTGTGGTATGATGTTTAAAACTCATTGAATTAAATCACATGGAAAGGCCAATATTAGCATCTGTCTATTTATTACATACACACATGTGGGGGTGCGGGGAGAGACTCAGTCATGCTATAGCCAAAGGACACCAGTCAATAAAGGACAGAAAAGTAAGGAACAGGAGAGGAGAGAAAGTGATAGGAAGGGAGGAAAGAGGAGGGGAGGGAAGGGGAGGGGAGAAGATTCGTGTCCCATGTTAAGACACACTATCATATCCTAATTCCATTTCTTCAAGTCATGTGAAGCCAGGACATCTTCTGGGCCAAAGGGGTGACTTGAAGAAATGGAATTAGGCTATGACAGTGTGTCTCAAAATGGAAAGCAAATCTCCTCCCCTCCCCTCCCTCCCCTCCCTCCCCTTCTCTCCCCTTCTCATTTTCTGTCCTCTCCTGTTCCTTACAATAGTAAGGAACCACCTTACTGTGGCGATGGTGTCAGCACACACAAGTCTAATCAAACTCAGGCAGACAATAACCCAACATAGAACTGGGAAAATGAACAGCAGACCCCAACCTTATCTAAAGGAATATTGACAACTGATTGCTGGTAGATGAGGAACAGCTGATCCTCCTAAAACAAAGACCTCTAGATAGGCTGACTAGATTCACCAGAAGGGCAAGTGGTGGGGAAGGGCTGGTGGTGCCCACAACACAGCAGACAGTAGCAGGGATATCAGAATATAAGGGCTCTCGTTGGTGGAGGGAGGCTATGGGAGGGTGCCATCTGGGAAGTAGGTGTATAGTTGAATAAGATGGTTTGGGATGTTGTGTGTGATACACACACACACACACACACACAAAATGAACAAATTTTAAAAAATGTATTATATTTGAGGAGGAAGCATGGAAGCTTACATCATGCTAATTAGTAGAGGTGATAAACATTACCATTGAAAACCGATGAATTAATAGACATACACAGGTGACAAGGATCCAAGTGCAACCGATTATGACTAGTAATAATCAGATACATACAGATTAGAGATGCATGGGCCAACATCTCAGTGTTAGCAAAACCAATGAGTCTTTCTGCAAGGAAAAATATATTCTAAAATGAAATGGAGATCTTTTTTAAAGGTTAAAAACTCATTCAATTTTATGTCTTACAGGGCTTATACTGTGTTCAATATTGTATAACTATTAATTCAACTGTGAACCTAGAAACTTGCACCCACTTGTGAAAGAGATGTACTCTTGCTCTGGAGTGTGTTACTGAATATGGTAAAGCTGTAGTGAAATGCTTCTTCTAATCATGTAGTTATTAAAATATAAAAAAATAATGATTAAAAAGTAATTCTTCAAAGCATAAAAATTTGCTCCTTAATAATTAGTAGATGTAAAAAACATTACCATTGAAATCTACCTGTAGATTTTATATCCATGTTCAGATGCCAAGGAGCTCAGAAAGTAACCGACTGTGACTAGTAATAATCAGATATACAGATATTAGAAATGCATGTGCAAACATCTTAATATCAGTTGCATTAAAAATGAAGTTTTCTGTATGAAACTCTGTATTTTAATAAATCGAGATCTTTTTTAAAGGTTAAAACCTCATTTAATTTTATTCATTTAATTTTATGTCTTATAGACTTTATAATGAGTAAAAGATTGTATAAGCGTAATAATTCATCTGTAAACCTAAAAATGTATAGCCAATTTTGAAAGAGATGTACCCTAGCTCAGAAAATTGTTATTGAATATGTCCATGCTGTTGCAATGAAATGCTTCTTCTAAGTATGTGGTTATTAAATAAATAATTTTTAAAAAATCCAACAACAGACTTGCTGGGCCTTCTCCCTATCTACAGCAAAACAAAGCCAAAGCTGCATACCAAAACAGCCTGGGAACTAAAGCAAGGGAGGCAAATGAATCCCACAGTTATCATGGCTTCAAAGAGGCCAAAGTTTCATTTGTCAAGAAACTTGATTTAGAGAGACAAGGAATAGCAACCACAGTTATCAAAGATATGTGGAAGAGATCAGATGAAGAAGAGTGAAAAATCACACTGGTTTCTTTTCCCTTGAAAAGAAGGAAGTGATGGAGAAATACTGCCCACAGAGGAGCAGAATACTAAGCATCCTGTGAACATGATGATCCAGTTAAACCTACTGCCATGGGGAAGGGCATGATATGTATACACTGTTCATTGAAAACATAGCAACTAATGTCCAGTACAGTATGATTCCATTTATACAAAATTACACACAGGTATCTACAAATACTTCTGTATAACTACCATCTCTATATGTATAGAAAATGTACCTTATGTGGCTTGGGGAGGTAGCTCATTTAAAGTGTTTGCCTAGGATGCACGAATCCCTGCATTCAATCCCCAGCACCACAGAACTAGAGGTGGTGGTACATGCCTGTAATCCCAGAACTCGAGAAAAAGAGGCAAGAGGATCAGATATTCAAGGTAACTGGCAGTATAACAAGTTCAAGGCCAGCCTGGACTACATGGGTCCCTGCCTCCAAAATAAAACAAAGAGAAAGAAATAAAAGAACATGTACCTAGTTGAGGAGACTTGGGCTTTTCTTATTTATACTTTCTAGTTTTGCTTATTTGAACTTCCTCAATAAGCATATATAATTTTACATTGTTTGTTTGAGACAGGTCTCCTATAGCCCAAGCTTGCTTCAAACCTGGAGGATAACTTTGCTCTTTTAACCCTCTTTCTACCCCAAGTGCTAGGATAACTGGCATGCTGCCACTAGCCTAAACAGCAACCTGTTTTCCTTCCTCTCTTCTTTCTCTCCTCCCTCCCGCCCTCCCTCCCTCCGTCCCTGACATCAAGTGCAACACTTTGTGATGAGCTATGAGACTTCTATTTATCAAGACCTAAAAAGTAGGAGGCTCTAAATGTCTTATCGATTCATGATGAGCAGATACTAGGTGTCTACCAGGTACATAAGTGATCACTGAACATCTTACAATACAGTGATATAGAGTACAGAAATAAACTACTTAAACAGCATAATTCCAGATACTGAAGACAAAAAGAAGTCAATAGAAACAGGATAAAACAATAATAAAATGACTGGGGTGAGGGAGGGGATACTTAACCCAGAAGGCTTAGAAAACCCTCTGAGGAAATAGCCTTAAAAAAGGATTTAAGCCGGGGGTGGTGGTGCACGCCTTTAATCCCAGCACTCGGGAGGCAGAGGCAGGCGGATCTCTGTGAGTTTGAGGCCAGCCTGGTCTACATAGCGAGTTCCAGGTCAGCTGGGGCTACAGGGAGATCCTGTCTCAAAAAGGCCAAAAAAAAAAAAAAAAAGATTTAAATAATGAAAACCTGATAAAGACTTAAATGACGAGGAGGCAGCCACACAGAGAAGGAATTATCATATATAATTCTCCAACAATTCTTTTTTTATGTGTAGCCCAGGCTGGCTTCCAACTCACAATCCTGCCTCTGTGTCCAGTGCTCTGGTATTACAGGCAAGTGCCGCCACCACCACCACATCTGGCTTATAACATCTCTCCTAGGCAGAGTTTGTATCCGTCTTTTTTTTTTTTTTTTTAAATGTGTATGAGTGTATTGCCTACATGTAGGTGCACCCACGTTGTGCAATGCCCCCAGAGGTCAGAAGAGGGCAGAGGGTATCAGATTCTCCTGGAACTGGAATTATGGACAGTTGTTAGCTGCAATGTGGGTGCTGGGAATCAAACCCAGGTCCTCTGTAGGTCGAGTGCTCTTAACCACTGAGCCGTCTCTCCAGCCCCTGTATGCCTGGTTTTGAGATGAGGAAAGCAAAGTTTGTCTGCTGATCTATCAAGGTCACAAGCCTGAGACACAGCTGGGCCTGAAACCCAGATCTGCCTGAGTCTAGACAGACACTTTTCACCACTGGACTCTTCCATCTCCAGGTGCTGACCTTAGCTACTCTATTCCTTCTGGCTGGAATTCCAATTTCTTCAGGGAATTCTTTTTCCTCCCTCAACAACTCCCAGGTCAACTTGTTTGAGATGGCTATGGTGATAATCCCCAGGGGAAACAGTGCATCTTCCCCCCCTGAACATCTACTTCCCCTTGCATTCTCTCATTACAGCTATCTCCTGGTGGAGAGAAGTATGGCCACCACTCCCATGTTAGGGCAGGTCTATCCACTACTCTGTTGTATCTCTCCCTATCCTGCATGCCCAAACTTTCATAAATCCTTGCTCTCAACACTTACAGGATGAATGAAAAGCAATAAAGATGTACAAGGAGTTCATCAGGCATGGCTGGATGCTGATGGTCTTCCAAGTCTTGTCAGAGCTCTAGCTCTGAAGTGAGATGCAACTGCCAGGACTATTTCTGAACAACACGTTCCAGGAGAGCCAAGAAGATGAAGCAGACAGAAGATGCACACTAACCTGCTTTAAGTTGGCTTTTCATAAGCTGTGTCTGAGTTCCCTCCCCACAGTCAAAGAGCCAGCATTCACCCTCACACCGAAGAACCACAGCAGAGGCACCCCGGGTCGGGGATGGATATGCTGCACCTGTCCCAAGAAATGTCACATCCATAGACATCTTCCACCCTGCAACAGAAAGACCACCTGGAGATTATTTTACATGACTGCACGAAAACATGTTCCTTTGAGATTTACTATATTTGACTGGCTGATTTTTGGTGCTAGGGATTGAACTCAAGTCCTCTTATTTGCTGAACATGTGCTCTACCATGAAGCTATACCATCAATTCCTATTTATTCTCTGGTTATAATGCTTTATTTATTTAAAATAGTGCTGGGAATGAAACCCAAGGTCTCGCATATGCCAGGCAAGTACTTACCACTGAGCCATATCCCCAGTCCTGGTTATAAAATTTAACTGGCTAAAATGACAAGTTGCCAAACTTCATGTAACTGCTCACATAGCCACACAGACACACACACACACAGATGCACATAAACACATAGACATGACATGTACATAGACACACACACAGACACACAAAATCCAATAACAAAAAAACGTGTTTTTTTTGACTTAGGTGATAAAGGCACTTGCTGCTAAGCCTGACAACCCAAGTTTGATCCTCAGGACCCACATGGTGGAGAGACAACTCCCGAAAGTTGTCTTCTGACCTCTATGACCTACCATAAACAAATAAATATAATAACCTTATTTTATTTATTATTTTTATTTTATGTGTACGAGTGTATTGTCTGCCTGCATGTATGTGAATGCACTCATGCCATGCAATGCTGCGGAGGTCAGGAAAGGGCTTTGGATTCCCCTGGAACTGGAGTTAAGGACAGTTCGTAGCTGCCATGTGGATGCTGGGAATTGAATCCAGGTCCTCTGCAAGAGCAGTCAGTGCTCTTAACTGCTGAGCCATGTCTCCAGCCCCATATATATAATAATAATTTTATAAACTATAGTTGAGGGGTTAAAGAACTAGCTCCATGCTGCAGCTCTTGCCCAGCATGCATAAGGCCCTGGATTTGATCCTTAGTACTACAAATAAAATACTGCAGTTGAACTCCAACTATATCACATTCTCAAAAAGGCAAACTATATAGATGGTAAAAAGATTATGAGTGCTTGCCAGTGACATAGGGGAAACGAGAGAAGTATAACAGGTGGAGCACCTTTTAAAGGAAGTGAAACCATTCTGTATGATTCAATAAAGACAAAAATGTCATTTACATGGAGTTGGGAACATGACTTGTGGGTAGAGTACTTGCCTGGCATGTACATGGCCCTTGATTTGATCCCCAGTACCACAGTCACAGAGAGAAATGTCATTATACAGGAGTCAGTTGCACACATAATGTACAGCACACAAAATAAGAAATGTCATTAATAGTATGTCAGTAGTCTTTCCAGATGGCTCAGCAGTTAAGAGCACTGGGTGCTCTTGCAGGGGACCCAGGTTGTTTTTAAGGGATTAAAGGCCCTTAGAAAGTTTATGCAGAGCTGGAGAAATGTCTCAGCTTATCCGGGAGCTTGGTGCCAAACTTAAGGACCTGAGTTTGATCCCTGGAACCTACATGGTGGAAGGAGAAAATCAACTACCATGAGTTGTCCTCTGACTTCCACATATGCCCCTGCCTGTGCACATGCACACACACACACAATAATAAACAAAAATAAACCTTTTTTTAACTTAGAGTTTACATTTAAATAAAATATACTGATGCAAAAGTAAAATAAGCAGAGGATATATACAAAATCATAGCATAAATTCAAACGACTGGTAAGTGTACAAAGTGCTGAAATTCCTAGTGGAATTAAAGAACAAAGAGACCCGATTTCCCATATCAGCTGGCAAATACTAATCAAGCAGAGTTAGCCAGACCTACTCAGGATGATGAGGAATGGGGAATCGGGTATGCTCATAAGTTACTGATGGTGGAGGATCACCTGCTCTTATGTCTTAGGAGAATAATTTGGCAATAAATGTTACCAATAATGATACTACCAATAACAAACCCAAGCAATCCCATTTTCTGGAACCTATCCTACAGAAATGAAAAATGATGCACAATAATGCTTACCATGGTGCTTTTAGGTGTGTTAAAATATAGAAGCAATTTACATTAACAGGGAAATGACTAAGTAGTTTTGTACATTCTTCTTATTATTTATTCTATTAATTTTATTTGTAGCTAATAACAACACGGTCTGGAACTTCTACTATCCTAGAAGGATGACAATGGGAAAAGTTACAGGTGGCTACAGTATAAATATCATTTTTTTCTAATTGTCCCAAACCCTTATACAAGCAAAATATGGTGTAGAAGGGTACACAACACATTGTTAATCCTGGTGATGTGGATGACAGGAATGACTGGGAGATAGGAGAATGTCTGCTAACTTAAATTTTTGGATAGTTTTCAGTTGCAACAAACAATGGCTTATTTTTGTTTTATATTTAATAGTAATGATTTTAAAAAATGTATCAAAAGGCCAAACATGCTTTTTTTTAAACTACACATCATTTAATTTTCCTTTCCATTTTACATATCCCTCACATACAGAGCAACAAGCCTTAAGGTTTCTGCCAGCACCCCTTCCATGTTACTCCACATTTGGCCTCCAAACTTTCTTTTGACAATTAAGCAACTGAACTTGCAAAGCCTTCCTTATTGCACTGCAGTTTTCAGGAGGTGAGAGTAAACAGGCGGTAGAAAGCCAACTCAGAAGCTGGTAAAATGCAGAGGGAATAACAGAACATAATTGGTACTGGAATCTGGGGCTCACGTTGCTCACCACTCCACTGAAAAACTGGGAGCCAGAAACTGATGGAAGGGAATGATTTCTTTAAAGTTCTGGCCAGAACTGAGGAAAGAAAAATTCTTAATCTGTCTCTGCCTTGCCCACAGCCGTGCCACAATTTATAGAAAAAGATGAAATAAAAGCCTAAAAATATGCATATCTAAATTTAGCTGGGAGTCCAAGTCATCAGATCTCAGATATGTATGTCTCCTCCAGAGCAGGCCAGGGCTTGGGGGCTGGCCATTTTCTCTCTCAGATAGTATTTCCTAATTCCACTTTAGCATTTCCACCCTACTTCACATAATCACTTTGCAATCCCTAACAAATGATGGATCTAGACCAGTGGCAGGGAACAATGGGAACATATCAGAATCACGTGGAGAGCTTTAAGACATCAATGATTAGGTCCTATCCCAGAGCAATTAAATATGAAATTCTGTGAGGCACATGTTTAGCATTTTTTAAAGGGGGAAGGATTCTTCCCTTGTAATTCTAACGCTGAGTCAGATTTAAGAACAATTTGGTGGGATTAGAAAGATGACTCAATGGTTAACAGAGTGTAGTAGTTTTCTAGAGAACCTGAGTTTGTTTCCCAGGATCCCATGACAGGTGGCTCACAACTGCCTGTATGTAACTCCAGCTTCTGGCCTCTGTGGGTGCATGTACAGACATACACATTTTTAAAAAAATTTTTAAAAATAAACTATTTACTGAAGGGAGTGGAATGTCCTAATTATGTGTGTGTGTCTATATATATAATGAGCCATTTAGTGAAGCCTGCTTGGTGGCCCACACCTGTAATACCAGCACTTGGGAAGGAGATAAGAAGATCTAGGAATTCAAGAACATCCAGTTTCAGCTATATACCAAATTTAAGGCCAGACTGGACTACATAAAATACTCTCAAACCAGCCCAACAAACAAACAAAAGAACTACTTAGTGAAAGATGAATGGAAAACTGTAACCCAAGGCTCATAACCTGAACTCATTAGTCAACATTAAAAAAATGTTTCATGCCAGGTGTGGTGGTGCATGCCTTTAATCCCAGCACTTGGGAGGCAGAGGCAGGTGAATCTCTGTGAGTTCAAGGCCAGCCTGGTCTACAATATAGTGAGTTCCAGGACAGCTGGAGCTACAGGGAGACCCTGTCTCAAAAAGACCAAATAAAAAAAAAAAAAGTTTCATTAAGAAAAATTTCATCCCAGCACTCGGGAGGCAGAAGGAGGTGGATCTATATGAGTTCAAAGCCAGCCTGGTCTACACAGTAAGTTCCAGGCCAGCTAGGGCTACAAGAAGACCGTGTCTGAAAAAGACCAAAAAAAAAAAAAAAAAAAAAAAGAAGAAAAAAAAAAATCAGACACTGGAGAAATGTCTCAGCCAGAAAAGGACCTTCATAAAAAGCTGGGAGGGGCAGGGTATGTTTGTAACCCTACTGCTGGGAAGGCAGAGATAGGCAGATCCCTGGAGCTCCCTGGCCAGCCAGCCTGAGGATGAAATCTTGCTCCAAAAAATAAGATGAAAAGTAATCTTGGAAGACATACAACATTGACCTCTGGTGTCCACACACAAGTATGCACATGCACACACACTACACATAAAAGAAAACTTTCCAGCTGGGCATGGTGGTGCACACCTTTAATCCCAGCACTCGGGAGGCAGAGGCAGGCAGACTTCTGGGAGTTCGAGGCCAGTCTGGTCTCCATAGCAAATCCAGGCCAGCTGGGGCTACAGGGGCTACCCTGTCTCAAAAAGACAAAAAAAAAAAAAAAAGAAAGAAAACTTTCCAAATGAGTTTGATTGTGAACACCTAAAATCCTAGTTCCAGGGAAGGCTAAGGCAGGAGGATTGAGTTTGAGGCCAGCCTGAGCCACAGAGACCTTGTCTTGAAACAAAAACAAAGAAAAAGAGAAAGTTCAAACACATACAGAACTAGAAATGTCAGTACAATACACTGCCACATAGTATTTCCAAAAAACTTCAAGTTACCAACTCATGGGCAACCTTGACTCATCTATATCCTAACTCCATCCCCACTGTCCCAAAACTACTTGGTAAGCAGTATGAGGTGCTTCCATCAGGACCGAGACATTGTCTGGTGCTCTCTTTCTCTGAGGCTAACACCTATTCAAGATGACTGTCGAGATTCATTATTTAATTAGGGGCTGCCACAATGTGAGGCATCTATCCTTCTGCAGTTATTAGCTGACATTCTTCTATAATTCCTTAGTCAATTATTTGGTTACATTGAGGAGCAAATCTGTACATAAAAGGTCCATGGAGACAAGATCTTATCTAACTCCTGAGAACTCATATGAAATACAAAGTAAGCCTCCATGAGGTTTCTGTGTCAAAAAGTAGAACTGAAAAAGCCAATAGAACTAAAATGCCAGTTTATTAAAGAATTCCCCAGAGACAGAAAAAGCAATGCGCAGGCTATAGGAAAAGACATGTAGGGTATATGGTTTTCCAACACGTAAATTATAAGGAAAAAAAAGGGGTGGGGGATTAAGAGACAAAGAGACAAGATATATTACCTATCTGTAATGTGTGTAGCTTGTCTGGATCCTGATTTGGATAAACTGGTAAGGGAAGGGACAACTGGGGAAAGGTAAACACTGACTGAATAACAGATGGTAAAAATGAAATGTTAACTAGACTGACGATGACTTTATGTTCAAAAAGTTACCATGCTTTATAAACATACAAGTATTTAGCAGATGGAATGGTACATTTCAGGTATGTTTTAAAATAACACCGTGTGAAAGAGGGTTAATAGATGAAACAAGGTTCTCCCTGAGTTGGGGGTTCAATATATTCATATTTCATATGTTTGAAAATTTCCATAATAAAAAGTTTTCAAACAAAATAAACCCTCCCACTAGGTCCGGAAGTAATCAGAAATAATTTAAGCAAAGGTGCTCGGTTTCTGCTACGCACCGCTCTACGTATAGGAATCAAAAGTGAGCAAACCAGATTAGGTCCCTGTCTTCTTGACAAAAAACAGCTGTGATCCACGTTGGAGGAAGTGTACATTTCAGTCCTGATGGCAGTGCTGTCACTAGTCACTTCGGGCCTGCCCGCAGATCACAATCTCTGGTGGCCACGGGGCCGCCCTCACATCTGGGCGGCTTCCCTAGAGACTAAGGGCTGCCTAGTCGGGACCTGGCACTTTCAGGCAGGCAGTGTCAGGCCTGAGGTGTAGACAAGTGACATCGCCGTCCTAAACTTTTGAAATTAAAAAAACGTGTGGGTCTGAGAGTGGACCGGGGCGTTCACCCAGGCCCCCAGCCACCAGCGAGCCCAGGGTACCGAGACCGCCAGGGAAAGGCGGGGTGGGCGGCCGCGGCCGCGTGGGGAGGCCGGCTCGCGACACCCTGCGGAGACCGGGCGCGTTCTCGCGGACGGGCGCTCCCGGGACCTCCGCGTCTGGCCCGGCGGCCCGGTGAGTCCCGAGGAAGCGCGCCGCCCCCCTCGGGCGCCCAGCCCCACTCACCCTCTCCCCGAGGCCCGCGGAGCCGAGGGAGGCGCAGGCCCGCTCCGAGCCCAGCAGCGCGAGCACAGTGACGCCAGGCCGGAAGTGCGCCACCGCTCCTCCCGCTCCGCCGCTCTAGGCTACCGGGAGGTCTGCGCTCGATGGCGTCGGCCCAGTCTCCTGGATCAGGCGGTGGGTGCCCATCTCCTTCCAGGTCACCATAAGGTGGTGGCCGGGGCGCGTGCCGACTGGAGCTCCTGTCCCCAAAGTGAAAACGTTTTTTGGTTTGATTTTCGTGCATGTTTTTCAGCCAATAACGTTTTTCCTGCTGCCTTTGTTCATGATTGTGTTTGTGTCGGCTTTTTTAAGTCTTTGTTTGGAATGAATCTTTCTTTCAACCGCTAAACCTGAAAGTTTAAGGCTGTGGTGCTTTGAGAGGAAAACACTGGGGACTCAGAATCGGAGTTCATTATCAGCGTGACCATGGGCCCTGGTTGGCCTGGCACTCGCCATGTAGACCAGGCTAGCCTCCCAGAGTGCTGGGATTCATTCGCCACCACGCCCAGCTCCTATTTTGATTTTCTATTCAGGGGTACCCTGGAGCACTTGCCTAAAATCTGAAGTTGATTTTGGTGCAGTCACCCCAAGATTTGCAGATCTGTTCTCTTAGGTAATACACAGAGGAGTGTAGACAGCTATATACATGTATTTACAAACCATAAGGGGAAAAAAAGGAATGCGATGGAATTTTAAACTTTAACTTAAGCTTATTTATTTTTTCATTTGAGACAGGGTCTCAGTATCCCAGACCAGTCATTCTTGCTAAATAGCCAAAAATGTCCATGAACTTCTGATCCGCCTGCTTCCACCTCCCCAGTGCTGAAATTAGAAACATGTGCCACCACAGTTCATGCAGTATTAGTGACCAAACTCGGGGCTTCAAGCATGCTAGCCAAGCATTCCACCAACCAAACTATATCCCTAACCCAGATTTTTGTTTTTAAAATATCTGTAGGGTATTTTGAAACTATCAGAAGAGAGATATAGAGAACCTCATTCCATTACCCCTACCTCATTCGAAAACCTTTAATTAGTCTATGTGTTGGGCTCCTCGATGCCTTATTATTTAAGTATTGAGTTCCAACTTTGAATAGTGAGATGGAGGAAAATGGGGTCCTTGAGACCACCATCTTAGGTGGCCTTAATTTAGGGACTAGGGTGCCAGACTCATGCATTCACCAAAGCCTCTACTGAGTCAGCGGGTCCAAGTCTTTTGTCTTGTGAATTCGAAAAATGAATTTCATAGACAATGAAAAATAAATTTTTAAAAAACTTTTTTTTTTTTTTGGTCTTTATGACACAGGGTCTCCCTGTAGCCCCAGCTGTCTTGGAACTCACTATGTAGACCAGGCTGGCCTTGAACTCACAGAGATCTGCCTGCCTCTGCCTCCTGAGTGCTGGGATTAAAGGCGTGTGCCACCATGCCCAGCCTTAAAAAAAAACATTTTTTAAATTTTAGTTTGTATGTATGAATGTTTTGCCTCTATGAAAGTGTACCATGTGCATGGAATACTCGTGGACGCCAGAAGAGGGCATCAGATCACCTAGAATCAGAGTTACAGAAGTTGTAAGCCACTATGTGGGTGCTGGGAACCAAATCAAATCCTCTGCAAAAGCAGCAAGTGCTCTTAACCACTTAGTCATCTCTCCAGCCCCCAGAAACATATTCTTAGTTGTGGGTAAAAATGGCTTCTAAAAAGCCTCCCCCTATCCTAGGAAGGAGACCACTCCAGACCACCTAACAGAACAGGAAATAAATATTAGGTAACCAAGGAAAACTGCAGCTACCCCTTGGTAGCTGTGACAAGAGGTAGTTCTTCACAGGAAGTAAAGACAAGGATTCATTGTAAACTACAAGCTGGTCACATAACTTGCAAACAAATAGAGCAGTCTGTAGAGCCAGCAAGGCCAGAGATCAGAACACCTGCAAGACTGGCACTTGCACACATGGAGGCAATACACTCATACACATAAAGACAATAAATAAAATATTTTAAAAAATATGTTTCTGGAGGCTGGAGAGATGGTTTAGTGGTTAAGTGTGCTAACGGCTCTTAAAGGAAATCAGAATTGGTTCCCAACACCCATATAAGTGAGCTCACAACCCCCTGTAACTCCTGTGCTCCCAGGCCCTCCAGAGACCAGCACAGGTGTGGTCTCAAGCAGACACACACACGCAAACATACAAATAAACAAATCTTTTAGCCAATGAGCCCCTATTCCCAAATTCTTAACCAGTCTTTAATTTTCTCTTTTGTTACTTATGTTATTAGTTGATTGTTCCCCAATACATCTTTTCCCAGCCTGAGTGTACTGGCTATGATACATAAATTACGGCTGAAGTCGGCATGGTAGCACATGCCTTTAACCCCAGCACTTAGGAGGCCAAGGCAGGTGGATCTCTGTGAATTCAATGCCAGCCTGGTCTACATAGTGACTCCTAGGCCAACTGGGGGTACAAGGAGATCCTGTCTCAAAACAGAGGGAGAGAGAGAGAGAGAGAGAGAGAGAGAGAGAGAGAGAGAGAAGAAAGATAGAAAGATTATGGCCGAAAAGCTTCCCAAGTTTACTAAAAAGCAGTAATTTCCAAATCCAAAACCTCAACAAATCCCAAACAAATACAGAGATTCACAAACACAGGACAGCAGACAAGCTAACAGCCAAAGGGAGGAGAAAGCTTACAAGGAAGCTGTAAGATAAATAGGTGACTTTTTAGTCAAACAATGGAAACCAGGCAGCAGGATAACATGCAAAGCCTCAAAGGAAGAACAACAATGGCACAAAACTGTCAGCTAAAAAAAAAATCCTGTATCAGTAAAACTGTTGGGAGCCTGGGAGCCTGAGGCTCAGCATGTTGGTAGACTGAGTCTCAGCCACCTCTCAAAACTGCTGACAGACCTAAGCTGGCAACTTTCCATTCTGCCCGTAGCCTTGGCCTAAAACCTTGGCAGACAGCCAGGGCCCATGGCCTTGGCTCGCAGTCGGGGCTCACAACCTTGGCCCACAACCTTGGCTCACAGCCGGGGCCAGTAGCCCATGGCCTTGCTCTAGTTTAGGTGAATAGCTCTGCTCTTGGTTAATCAATAGATTCCTCCCTTAGTGTACATCAGGACCCCTGTGTTCTGACTGATGTGATTACTCATTCCTTGCTCCCTTGTTCTCATTCTCTGTTTAAACTCATGCTTGTGCTTCAATAAACGAGACTTGATCAGAAACCTGTCTTGTCTCCATTTCTCTTATCGCTTGCCTCATCCACATCCCCACTCCCCAATCCAGGTACTTCGTGGCAGTTTCCACAGGTCAGAACTGAGTCTCATTGTGGGGTGGCCTCCTGCAGAGTGGCGCCCAACGTGGGGCCTGGATACTGGGGACAACATGAGGGACATGACGGAGGAAAAAGGGGTGCGCACCCACTCAAATAATTCGGAGACGCCATGGGAGCCTGCCGCGATGGAGCCGAAGGTAAGTTGGTCGTTCAATCATGGGGCAAGAATTAAGTCAGCATCAGATTTATGTGATACAGTTAAGAGAAGCTCTACAGGCAAGAGGAGTAAGGTTAAAACTGAGGATTTATTTCATTTCTTTGATTTTGTAAAGGACATTTGTCCCTGGTTTCCCCAAGAAGGGGCCATAGATATAAAAAGATGGAGAAGAATGGGAGATGCATTACAGGATTTTTATACAGTATTTGGACCTGAAAAGGTTCCTGTTACTCTCTTTTCTTATTGGAATTTAATAAAAGAATTAATAGATAAGAGAGATGAACATGAACCAGTGGTGGCAGCGATTGCCCAAGCTGAAGAGATTTTTAAAAGTAGTTCCAAGCCAGAGTTGAGAGAAGTTCCCAGGGATGAGCCTGACTTAATTTCTCTTGATAGTGAAGGTGAGGATTCCTCTAAAAATATGAAAAAGAGGTCCTTAGAGACAGTTATAGAGTCAGTTAAAGGAAAGGAAAATCAAGAGGATGCTCAAAGTCTTAAAAAAGAACATATTTGTATTTATCCTCTTTTGCCAGAAGCTGCCTGTCCAATCTCAGAAACGGATGGTGCAGAGTCTATGAGGGAGGGGTTAAGGGGTAGAGCCCAGGACTTGGTGGGGCAGCTTTAAAAAAGAAGCGCCGCCCACGCCGCTTCCTCTGCTGGCCACAAGAGCGGAGCGGCGGTGGTGGCCATGGCCACGCAGGGGTTAATCTTTTCGCCTGCCGACCCGGGATGACTGGCCTGTGATGTGGCATGGAGCAGCCGCCAGCCAGGGGGCCACATAGAGAGCACGGCCCGGCCCGAGCCCTCTGTGCCTTTGAAGGCTGCTGCTTACAACTTAAAGTGTCCCCCATGCACACACGCCATGCACTGTGTCACAGTATAGAGCCACAGCTCCGTATACAATAACAATTTTGGAGGGCGTGGCTGAAAAATGGTTAACTCCCATTGATTGGAATACAGTGGCACTAGCAGTTCTTAGTGGGGGTGACTATTTATTATAAAAATCAGAGTAATTTAAAAACTGCAAGGAGACAGCTAGAAAAAACCAGAAAGCTGGGAATGGATGGGGTTTTGATATGTTAACTGGCAAAGGTCAATATGAGACTAATAAACGACAAATACAATATGACCCAGGACTTTACTCACAAATTCGAGTTGCTGCCACTAAGGCATGGAGGAAACTTCCAGTTAAAGGGGACCTGGGAACTTCTCTCACTTCAGTTAAGCAGGGGTCTGATGAGCCATTTGCAGATTTTGTTCATCGGCTAATGACCACAGCAGGAAAAATATTTGAAAGTGTTAATGCAGAACTAGAGTATGTAAAACAGTTGGTGTATGAAAATGCTAATTCTGCCTAATATTTGGGAATGTTGATGCAGGGCTAGAGTATGTAAAACAGTTGGCCTATGAGAATGCTAATCCTGCCTGCCAGGCAGCCATTAGGCCTTATAGAAAAAAGACTGATTTGACTGGCTATATACGCCTGTGTTCAGATATAGATCCATCTTATCAGCAGGGACTGGCCATGGCAGCGTCTTTTAGTAAAAGATTTCCTGGCTGAGAAAAGTAGAATTAAAGGCAGAGAGTGTTTTAAATGTGGTAAGAGTGGGCATTTCACCCAGGACTGTACAATAGGAGATGATCAGCAAAGGATGAAAGATGAGAGAGTTTCAATATTATGTCCCAGATGTAGAAAGGGAAAACATTGGTATAACAAATGTAGGTCTAGATTTGATGTTGATGGAAGACCTTTACCTCCTTTACCTCCACGTCAGGGAAACGGGTGGAGGGGCCAGCCCCAGGCCCTGAAACAAGCTTTTGGGGCAGTCAGCTTCATTCCTGCCAGCACCAGCAGCAATCCATTTCAGACCTCAGCAGAGCAACCCCAGGGAGCGCAGGACTGGACCTCAGTTCCTCCTCCTACACAGTATTGACTCCAGACATGGGAGTTCAGACCATAGGGCCTGGAATTTATGGACCATTCCCCACCAATACTTGTGGGCTGATATTAGGGCATGGGAGCACTGCTTTTTAAGGGTTTATCTGTTGTGTCTGGGATAATTGGTGCAGACTATACTGGAGAAATAAAAATTTTAGCCTGAGCTGTTAATAATATAGTCACCATTCCACAAGGGGAACGTATTGCTCAGATAATTTTAATTCCCATGGTTAATTCCAATCATCTTGTTCAAGAAAATAGCAGAGAAAATAAAAACTTTGGTTCATCCGATGCTTACTGGGTACACGCCATTACTCATAAAAAACCTACATTAACTTTATGGCTTGATGGAAAGAAATTTGATGGTCTCATTGATACTGGAGCTGATGTTACTATTATTGCTGCTGAGGCCTGGCCTGAAGCCTGCCCTACGGTTGAGACTTTGACTAATTTAAAAGGTATAGGACAGAGCCATAACCCAAAACAGAGTTCAAAATTTCTCACTTGGAAGGATTTGATGAATAATTATGGTTTGATTAAGCCTTTTCTGGTTCCTTATTTACCAGTGAGCATATGGGGAAGAGTTCTGCTTTCACAAATGGGAATTGTGATGTGTAGTCCAACTGATGTTGTTACTGCACAGATGCTTGCTCAGGGCTATAACCCTGGCAGGGGATTAGGAAAAAGAGAGGATGGAGGATTATTTCCAATACCAATCCAAGGCCAAAATGATAAGCGAGGCTTGGGAAATTTATGATGGCGGCCATTGACAGTCCTGCACCCTCAAACTATGTGGATCGTATAACTTGGCAATCAGATGATCCAGTTTGGGTAACTCAGTGGCCACTTACATACAACAGAGAAATTGGCAGCAGCCACTCATTTGGTGCAGGAACAACTTGAGGCAGGGCATATTGAAGAGACTTGTTCTCCGTGGAATACACCCATATTTGTTATCAAAAAGAAGTCAGGAAAATGGAGATTATTGCAAGACTTAAGAGCAGTCAATGCTACTATGGTCCTCATGGGAACTTTACAGCCACATTTGCCTTCGCCAGTTGCCATACCACAAGGATATTTTAAAATAATAGTAGACCTTAAGGATTGTTTTTTCACCATTCCCTTGAATCCTGAGGATCGCAAACGCTTTGCTTTTAGCCTTCCTTCTATTAACTTTAGAGAACCTATGAAGAGATATCAGTGGAAGGTTTTGCCTCAAGGAATGGCCAATAGCGATACCCTTTGTCAAAAGTTTGTAGCCGCAGCTCTTCAAAATACCAGAAATACTTGGCCATCTATGTATATAATCCATTATATGGATGATATTCTGATAGCAGGTGTAACAGGGGAAGCAGTATTACAATGTGATAGTCAGTTAAAATCTGATTTATTTGATGTAGGTTTACAAATAGCCCCTGAAAAAGTACAAACACAGGATCCCTACTGATTGATGGGCAAAAAATAACTAATCAAAAAGCAATCCTTAGATTAGATAAACTACAAACCTTAAATAATTTCCAAAAACTATTAGGTGATGTTAATTGGCTATGTCCTTATTTAAAATTGACCACTGGGGACTTAAAGCCCCTTTTTGACATCCTTAAAGGAGATACAAATCCAACCTCACCAAGAGCACTTATTACAGAGGCCAGAGTTGCCATACATAGGGTTAAAAAAACAATTGCTAATCAATTTGTTACCAATATAGACTATTGTAAACCTTTATGGATCATGATTTTTAATACTCAATTATCACCTACAGGTCCTCTTTTGCAGGAGCCCAATCATCCCATTATGTGGGTACATTCACCTGCCTCCCCCAAAAGAGTATTGCTTCCATATTATGATGCAGAGTTGACTTAATGATTATTGGTCGGGACCACAGTCATAAATATTTTGGTTTGGAACCTCTTCATATTGTACAGCCTTATACCAAGGATCATATTAACTGGTTACTTCAAAATTCAGAGGCGTGGCTAATAGCTTGTGCTAATTTTCTAGGAATTTTAAATAACCATTATCCACCTGACAAGCTCATTCAATTTTGTAGTTTGCATACCTTCATTTTTCCACGCATTACTAGCCATCAACCTTTACCTACTGCTTTGTTAGTTTTTATGGATGGTTCCTCCAATGGCATGGCAGCTTATACTTGGAACGATCAGGTTGTGCGGTTTCGAACCAACACCACCTCTGCACAACTGGTGGAACTGTCCACCATTATATCAGTTTTCTCTACGTTCCCTGATAGACCTCTTAACATATATACTGACAGTGCATATATAGCTCGTGCTGTACCTCTTTTAGAAACCATTCCTATACTTGGGCATATTTCTGAAGCTGCCGATCTTTTTCATCAATGCCAGCACCTCATTCGCCAGAGGACAGCCCCATTCTTTTTAGGCCACATTCGAGCACATTCTAATCTTCCTGGGCCTTTAACAGCTGACAGTCAGGTTGCTGATGCAGCCACCAGGGTTGTTGCTATTGCTACTCTTTCTAATATTGCTCAGGCTCAACAGGCTCATGAGTTACATCATCTTAATGCGGCTTCCAAACTCACCAGGGAACAGGCTAGACAAATGGTTAAGGATTGTAAGACTTGTGTCACCTTTCTCCCTGTTCCCAACCTAGAAGTCAATCCTAGAGGACTTGTTCCTAACATGCTTTGGCAAATGGATGTATCTCATTATAATGAATTTGGCAAATTTAAATATATTCATGTTTGTGTCGATACTTTCAGTGGATTTATCTGTGCTTCCTTACAAACAAAAAAAGCTACTAACCATGTTATTGCCCATTTTCTCCATTGTTTTTCTATATTGGGTACCCCAAAAAATATTAAAATGGATAATGGTCCTGGATATGTATCTCAAGCTTTTCAAAAATTTTGCAACACCTTGTGGATAAAACATACCATGGGAATTCCTTATAACCCACAGGGTCAAGGCATCGTTGAAAGAGCTCATTTACTTATAAAAAATACTATACATAAAGTAAAAAAAGGGGAATGGTATCCCACCAGGGGATCCCCCAGGAATTTATTAAATCATGTACTCTTTATTTTAAATTTTCTAAATTTAGATGCTCATGGTAAGTCAGCTGCAGATCGCTTTTAGCATCTGGAATCAAAAAGACAGTTTGCCATGGCCAAATGGAAGACCCCCTGGATAATTCATGGCATGGCCCTTTGAGTTTGTTATATATTCTGAATGTTGCTCTGTCAGATGTGTTGCTGGTCAAGATTTTTTCCCATTCTGTGGGTTTTCTCTTCACTTCCTTGGCTGCTTCTTTTGATGTACAGAAGGTTTTTGGTTTAATGAGGTCCCACTGTTGATTCTTGACCTTGTTTCCTGAGCAATAGATACCTAGTTTAGAAAATCCTTTCCTACAGCTATATCTTGTAGGTTATTGCCAATTTTTCTTCTAACAGTTTCAGAGTTTCAGGCTTCACATTGAGGTCTTTGATCCATTTGGACTTTTGTGCAAGGTGAAAGATAGGTGTTTAGTTTAATTCCTCTACAGGTGGAGATCCAGTTTTGCCAGCACCATTTGCTGAACATGCTGTCTTTCCTCCAATGAATGTTTTTGGCCCCTTTATCAAATATTAGGTGGCTGAAATTGCATATACTCATATTTGGGTCTTCAATTTTGTTCCACTGATCTATGGGTCTATTTTTTTTTTTTTGCCAGTACCATGTTGTTTTTATGACTATAGCTCTGTAATAGGGTTTAACATCAGGTATAGTAATCGCCCCAGCATTGCTCTTGCTGCTCAGGGTTGGTTTGGCTCTCTGAGGTCTTTTGTGCTTCCATATGAATCTTAGAATGTTTTTTTCCAATTCTGTGAAAAATGTCATGGGAATTTTGATTCGCATTGAATTGAATATATAAATGGCTTATGGTATGATGGTCATGTTCACAATATTAATTCTTCCAACCCATGAGCATGGGGAGGTCCTTCTGTCTTCTGATGTCTTCCTCGATCTCTTTCTTTAAAGATTTAAGGTTTAGTTGTAGAGGTCTTTAATGTCTTTGGTCAGGTTTAGTCCAAGATATTTTATTTTATTTTTTTTGCAGCTATTGTGAAGGGGAGTGTTTCCATGTGCTCTTTCTCTGATTGCTTCTTATTGCTATATAGAAAGGCTACAGACTTTTTAAGATTAATTTTGTAACCTGCCAGTTTACTGAACATGTTAATAATTTCTTGTTGGGAGCCCGGGAGCCTGAGGCTCAGCATGTTGGTAGACTGAGTCTCAGCCACCTCTCAAAACTGCTGACAGACCTAAGCTGGCAACTTTCCATTCTGCCCACAGCCTTGGCCCAAAACCTTGACAGACAGCCGGGGCCCATGGCCTTGGCTTGCAGCAGGGGCTCACAACCTTGGCCCACAACCTTGGCTCACAGCCAGGGCCAGTAGCCCGTGGCCTTGCTCTAGCTTAGGTGAATAGCTCTGTTCTCGGGTAATTAATAGATTCCTCCCTTAGAGTACATCAGGACCCCTGTGTTCTGACTGATGTGATTACTCATTCCTTGCTCCCTTGTTCTCATTCTCTATTTAAACTCATGCTTGTGCTTCAATAAACGAGACTTGATCAGAAACCTGTCTTGTCTCCATTTCTCTTGTCGCTTGTCTCGTCCACATCCCCACTCCCTAATCCAGGTGCTTTGTGGCAGTTTCCACGGGTCGGAACTGAGTCTCATTGCGGGGTGGCCTCCTGCACAAAACTATTGTTAACAGTGAAAGCAAGTAAAATAAAAATAATAATAAATAAAATATTTTTTAAAAGTGAAGGCAAAATATTTTCTCA